>NW_028324313.1:4045000-4182500 GCF_058129835.1 Hydra viridissima | reverse complement strand
GTAAAAGATTTTTATTTCCAGATTTTAAGTTTGATGGATTTAAAGATCCTATAATTGTATGTGGTGGAGAAATAAAATGGAGCACCTTCCACAATATTTATGAAAAAGACCTCGCTCTTGATGCTGGTTTGCGTAAAGCACCAAAAATAACAATGAAAGTATTACATCCAGGCAATTTTAAACAAAACGTTTTTTTAGCACTTGCAATTTTTGATGAAACTACTTCTGCAGCAATTCACTCATATTTCCCTGATCTTAAAAGTAGTGCAGATTTTTTGACATTATTTTACAAGTGGTGGGTTTTATCAAATTCAAAAAGTCAGTATTCAACATGTAATATTTTAGGTAATGCAGTTGTTTCTGGAGATAAAAAACCTGAATTTCTTAGGGAAATGGCACACTGGATTGAAGCTTGGCAATTGCAAAAGGTACCAAACTGTGAGAAGTTTACTTTAAGTGCTCAAACAGCTGCAGCATTGATAAGAACACTTAATTGTCATGCCTCATTGATTGAGGACTTACTTAATGACGGATATAACTTTGTTTTAACTGGGAGGTTTCAAAGTGACCCATTAGAAAGGAGATTTGGACAATATAGACAAATGAGTGGTGGAAGATTTTTGATTGGTTTAAAAGATGTCTCTATTTCTGAAAAAATATTAAAAATCAAAAGTATAGTTAAAGAAAGTATTAACTTTGATGATAGTTTGAAAGTACCACTTGAGTCAGAAAATAATTTAACAGATTTGAAAAACTTTCTTCTTGATATCGATACAACTCAGTGTGCTCCAGAAATCATGAATCTAGCACCAGAGAGTAGAGAAGTAGGTGCTCATATTGCTGGATATATAGCAAAGAAACTAAAAAAACGCTTTGGTACATGTTGCCAAGAATTTTTATGTTGTGCTAATATTGATGAAAGCAATCCTGATCATACTTATTTAACAATTATTTCTAGGGGTGGTCTCACTATTCCTTCACCATCACTTTTGGATTATGTTTGCACATCGTTTGCTATGATTGACTACTCTTATAACAAAATAAAGAAACTTAATTTACATGCAAGACAAGCTTTAGAATATTTGTTAAATCACTTTTGTGACTCTTTTCAGACTTTTTCTTGTCCTATGCATGAGAAAACTGGGATAAAACTTGCTGGAAGAATTGTTATCAACATTTTCCTTAATAATAAAAGAATTATCTCTACCAGCGAAGTAGCTGTTGATCATGTAAAATCTTTTAAAAAAAGAAAATTTGAAAAAACTCAATAAATTATATATAATACAATTACTTTTTATTTTGATGAAAAAAGAAAAAGATTTAAATATTTTATATAAATATTCTTGTTTTTTAAATTGTGTCTGTTTACTTAAATTCTAAGTTTTAAAATAAAGGCTTGTTTTGATATCTTTTTATTTATTTCTTATAGAATATTCGCTTAGTATCTAAATTTATGAATATAAACCACTTTTGTCGACTTTTTAAATTTAGAAAGTAAAATACATTTGCAAATATTCAAAAAGTCTTAAGTTTTCGAAACATTACGATTTTGAAAACTGGCCTTCTATTTTTTTTTTCAAAATGCAAAATATCCGGCCGTATAAATAAAGAAGGCCATGTATCCAGTTATATTTTGAGATCAGTGAACTGGATAGCGTATACGAAAAAATTTTTTGTAGCCAGTTTTGGCCTCCCAAGATGGCGGCGGAATTAAGGAATGGTGATATGAAAATTAAGAAACTGATGATAATCAAGTTTTATATCTTAAGCTCAAATATTGATAAATATATAATTTTCTAATAAAAATCTAGTTTTTTTGTTTAACATAAGATTTTATTCATAAAAATAACGGAATATTACATATTTACAAAAATTTCAAATATAAATATTTTTTTATTTAACAAAACATATTCCTACAATAAGTTGCTCTATATTAACTTTCTGTTTTTCGTTTTTTAGAATAGATATGATAAAATAAAAATTCTCAGTAAAACTAAATACAAATTTTAATTTTAATTTGCTTTAATTTAGTTTGTTTAATAAAAGTAAAGAAAAAGTATTTGTTTGCTTGTGCAGAAATCTCAAGTTTCAAATAGTTAGCATTTGTTATATAATTTATGTACCTTTTAGTTCTTAACTACCCAATGCTGTGTGCTAGAAGGTTAATAACACAACAGCATGGTAGGCAGCTGATTTTATTTTTAAGATAAAATGTTTTTTAGGCATTAGTTCATCAGATAGGCACTAAAAAATTATAAATGCTGCATGAACTATTAGCTGAGCGCTGTGATTACACACAACTCAGAGGTTCCTTCTAGAGTTATTATATATATATATATATATATATATATATATATATATATATATATATATATATATATATATATATATATATATATATATATATATATACACCACCGTGCAAAAGTCTCCGCTCATGTGTAATATTTGCAAGGAACAGTAAATGCAATACATTTTAGGATGATTTTAAATATATAAAAAGAAAAAAATGTTAATATAAAAAGTTGATGAGGCCAAATCATAATTTTGCATACTTTTTCCTTTTCTTTTTGTTTCAAATAATTTTGTTTACCTTTGTTTTGTTGAGTTCTGCTGCTAAAAACATGGCAGAAATTTTTCTATATGAATAACCTTTTTCACGTAAAATACATATAAAGTTCTTCAGTATTCTTTATTAAATTTAAAACTGCACAAAAGTTTTAACCAAAATATTTTTTGTAAGCTTAGGTTTGACAGTAGCATGATACTTTCCGGCATGGTAAGGATGTTTTCAGTAATTTTAATTGGTTGCTTTTAATAGACTTATGTTTATATTTATACTTGAAAATGGCATTAGTGTGCGCATTTAATGTCTTGAATTTAATAAAGAATTTGAGAAATGGTGAAAGTAAAGAAAGAATGTTGTGAAGAACTTCGTGGCAAAATATGTATTTTACGTGAAGAAGGTTATTCATATAGAAAAATTGCTTCCAGGTTAAAAATATCCGAATCAGGTGTGAGATATACTCTACAACGATTGCATGATATTGGTTCCAACAGTGACAGATCACGTTCTGGAAGACCAAGAGTTACATCACGGCAAGAAGATACGTTTATTGTTGTGTCCAGCAAAAGAAATAGAAAAATTCCAGCCACAATTTTAACAGCAGAACTCAACAAAACAAGGGTAAAGCCAGTATCAACTGATACTGTAAAAAGAAGACTAAGATCAGTCAACTTAATTGGACGCATTGCTGCACGTAAACCTTTGTTGAGGGCAGTAAATAAGAAGAAAAGATTGGAATGGGCAAAAATGCATAAAAATTGGGGATTAGAAGATTGGAAGAAAGTTCTATGGACAGACGAGAGTACGTTCGAACTTTTTGGTACCCGACGTCGCGTGCATGTTAGGCGTTTACCTAATGAAAGAGTGCTTCCTCAATGTATACAAAGTACTGTAAAACATGGAAGGTTGCCATTTATTGAGGCAAGCAACCTTTGGAAACATCTTTCAGTTTCTTCGCATATGATAGTAACACTTTTAGTTGGTTTAATTAACCCTCCTCTGTCTTTGAATTTTAAAAAACTGGTTTATTCGAAATGATAAGAAAGTACTAATCCATTCCAACATTTAATGCAGATAGTTTATTGTAAATTTACGTATCATAAATTTTTTGATAAGATACATAATGTTGATAATGTTTGATAACATACAAAATATATGTTATCAAAACATTCCCTTAATGATTTGTTTTGAATAACAAGTTAAAAACAATTGACTCAATTATTGAGAGCTGAAATATTACAAAGAATAATATATAAGTAAAATAACATATTAAAAAATAATATTTTGTACTTAATATTTTTATTAAATACTATATCTATTAATTACTAGGGCTTGCAAAGTTAACGCGTTAAAAACGCGTTAAAGCGCTAATAATTTAACGCAAGTTAAAAAAATTAACGCAGATGAAATTTTTTAACTCATAAATTTTCATAAAACCCTAACCCTAACCCTGACGATTAGATTAGATCATAAATTATTTTGGCGATGCTAATTTTGGTTAGCATCAAAAAATAATTTTTGAGCAATAAAGAAATTTTTATACCACTTTCTTATTTCTAATCAATGTTTACTCATTGATGATGCCATTTTGTTTTATTTGTCTCAATTATGTCTCTCTTACCTTATAATTTTTGTTTTCGAAATTGTTTTGATCGCGTTGTTGTTTTGTTAATAAATTTATTAAATTTCCAAAATTTTAATATCTTATCCTGATGAACTTTATTTGTTAATAATTAAATTATGGGTTCAAACGGCAATCAATCTATCCTCAACGGAGCCTTTATTTTTAAAGACGAATCAAAAAAATTGGTTATCTGTAAATATTGTTCCAAAGAATTTGCATATCACCGAAGTCTTACAACGCTTCAGTATCATTTGAACAGTAAACACGTGTTCTTCGCAACTACTAGTAAAAATCAAAACAAGATCGTGAGTTCCTCAAAACAACTTACAATTGAGGACAGTATTAAATCACAAAATGGCGTAAATAAACAAATTTCTGCAGATAAATCAAAGGAAATTACGGAAGCCATTGTTTGCTGGGTTGCCAGTAGCTGTCGACCACTCAACATTGTTACAGATCCAGGTTTGACGAATGTCATTCGAACAGCAACGTCCGACTACAGTTACAATCTTCCCTGTCAAAACACAATTAAAATTAAAATGCAAACACTCTATGAAGATGAGAAGAAAAAAAAATAGTCCTCGTAAACATGGCTACTAGTATAGCAATTACCTGTGATCATTGGTCTTCAATGGGTAATGTCAGTTACCTTGGTTTAACATGTCATTTGATAGATAACAACTGGATGTTGAACTCATTTGCCTTAGGTGTTCATCAAACATTGGACCGACACACCAGTGACAATGTTTCAACCCACATCAGAAATATTGCAGATGAATGGGGATTATTTGAAAAAATATTTTCTATTGGTACTGATAACAGTAGAAACATTGTAAAGGCTGTATCAAGTTTTCCCTTCAAACATCTTCCATGTTTCGCACATACTGTTCAGCTAATTATAAAATCTGCCATTGAAGAGACTGCATTTGACATAACACTAGCTAAATGTCACAGAATTGTTGGACATTTTAAACATAGTCCAGCAAATAATATGGAATTACATGAAAATCAGATTGACCTCGACCTGCCACAAGAAAATCTAATTCAGCATGTTGTTACAAGGTGGAATAGCATGTATGATATGCTGAGACGTATGTTGAAACATAAAAAAGCCATCACAGTAACACTTGATGAGCAAAACCATTACTTACAGACTTTGACAGAAAGAGAGTGGGAAAAAATGGAGAAAATTGCTGATGTTTTGCAACCATGCAAAGTGGCTTCAGAATTGTTAGGTGGTAATAAATACGTATCTAGTTCGGTGGTTTTACCAATTATATGCCACTTATCACGTGAAATGGTTATTCAAGATGATGATCCTCGTTACATCGCGCTATTTAAAGAAAAATTTGTAAATGAAATGGAGCGCAGATTTAATGATTTTTCGAATGATAGTTGGTTGCAAATCTCGTCAGCATTGGATTCAAGATTTAAAAATTTATCGTTTATAGCTTCAAATGAAAGATCAAATGTCTGGCAGAGATTATCGAAGCTTCTTGAATCTGTTCCAGACCTCAGACCAGTATCAATAGAACAAGAACCAAAAGAGGTGAGCATTTTGTAGTAATAAATTTGATATTGTTTTTTTATTGAATTATTCTAATGACATAATAATAGATTCAAAATTGTATTTATTAAAATAATCGTTTTAATGATAGATAAAACTCTATGAGTACTATAATATTAATTGAAATAGTTAGATAATATCTATATGCTTTATTTATGGTAATATTTGAATAATTATTTTGCAACAGCCATCAGCAAAAAATTTTAAAATGGCATTCAATCTACCAGATCTGGATGAAGTTGATTCCCCAAGTGAAGATGAAGTGAGTCGATATCGAAAAGAACCCTGCGCCAAAATGGATTCAGATCCTCTTCAGTGGTGGAAGCTACATCAAGGTTCATATCCTCGATTAGCAACAATCGCAAAGAAATATTTGTCAGTTCCAGCGACTGCAGTTCCATGCGAAAGACTGTTTTCAACCGCTGGATTCATTGCAGACAAGCACAGATCATCTCTGCTGCCAGATTCATTGAACATGTTATTATGTTTAAAAGACTGGCTTTAAGAAATTTTTTGTTTCAAGTTTTTAAAATATTTTATTTTTATTGGTTGTATTAGAAACAATATAAACTATAATTAGAACTTTTTTATGATGTTTTATCATTTGCATGCAAATAGATCAAATGATTTAAAAAACTTTTCCTTTATTTATTTAAATTATAATGTTCGATTAATCATGCGATTAATTATGATCAAAAAATTTAATCGTGCGATTAATTGCGATTAAAAATTTTAATCGCATGCAAGCCCTAATGTATATATATATATATATTTATATATATATATATATTTATAAATGCGTGTGTGTATATATACGTGTATATATAAGTATATGTATGTATATATATATATACATATATATATATATATATACATACATATATTTATATATACACGAAATTATTGTGATATATGCGTATATATATATATATATATACATATATCACAATAATTTCGTTAGTTAGGATCTAAGTTACTAAATATATATACATATATATATATATATATATATATATATATATATATATATATATATATATATATATATATATATATATATATATATATATATATATATATATATATAAATTAGCAAAAATACTTATCTAATTTTTTCTTTGACAGCTTGTTTTACCATCAGTAGATGGTGAAAGATAAGTTTATAAATATATAAGGTTAATATATAACATGTTAACTAATGATTAATTTGTTAACCTTCCTGATTACTTATTGATGGTGAAACAAGTTGTGGAAGAAAAAATTAGTTAAGTGTTTTTACTAATTTATTACTGCTCTGCTCTTTAAGACCATTGAGCACTCTATAGAATACACTAACATAGTTTATATATATATATATATATATATATATATATATATATATATATATATATATATATATATATATATATATATATATATATATATACAGGGTGTCTGCCAATATTTTAAGTTGGATTTCCCTAGCTTTTCCCTGATATTTACCCATTTCTCGTTTAGAAAAATGCTCTTCAACTGCAAAAATATAAACAATAATACAACCCACATTAAATATATCAAGAGAAGTTCATAAAACTGCCAAATAAACTTTTAGATTACGTGAACTATATACAACTTATTTAAGTTATATAAGTTTGATAAAGACTCATCTTTCCTGATTTTTCTAAAAATTAAGCTAATTTCTCTGATAATCCCCTGATTTTTTTGAAGATATCCGAATTCCCTGGCATTTCCCTGATTTGGCAGACATCCTGTATATATTTATATGCAGATCTTGCGTATAAAGACCACTTAGCAGCATTGCAACATAACATAACAAGAATTTAATTTGATCTAAAGTTATTAGTCACAACAACAAGGCTAAATAAAATTGACGAAGTATCTATTATGAATTTAGCAATTAGTATGTAACATAACAATGTTTTATTACATATGCTATGTTATTATTAACAATAATATAAGTTATTTTTAACATATTTATCTTAACTAAAACTACTTGATTACTCACAAACTTAATCAAGTTATGATCAAGGTTTTGTGTTTAAATAATCGCTATTAATAAATGTTTAAATAATCGCTATTACTTAAAAAATTGTAGAATTTTGTAAAAAACTTCAAATATTTAAAGAAACACCACCAGAAATTTATGCACCCGAAAAACGCAGATAGTCCAAAAATGTATCTGGCAAAAATGCAGATAGTCCAATTTTGTTTTACGCGGAGATTGCAGATATGCCAATTTTGTTTTAAACGGAGAAAGCAGATATACCAAATTTGTTTTCCGCGGAGATTGCAGATAGTCCGATTTTGCGCGGAGCCATCGATATGAAAACTGCGACGGCAACCCCAAAAATTTATTTAAAAAATTTAACAGTACGCATGCGCAATGGATGAGATTCTCTGGTTTGCCGTTTTAAAACCTTTTATGCAACGTCTAAACATTTAAATTTGCGTAGTCTGAAAACAGCTGTTAAATGGATGATGGATGTTCTTGCTCCAATAGTGTTGTTGAGTTGGGGTTAGTCATAATGGAGGAATACTAATATAATATCTAATATATTTATTAACATAAAGAAGCGGCCATATTGACACGCGTGCTATTACAGAATTGTATATAACTTTATGGTCCGTAATTACAATGATAACATCACTCTAACACCACCACATGATGTCAAAATCTAAATTTACGAAAAAGTCAAGTTCCAAATATAATATCTCTAAATGTTTTCATAAAAATATCCACTTAGTTTTCGTTTGATGGTACATATTCCAAAGTTATCTTTCCATTATGAAGATACTCTCTTATAAAATGATATCTTATATCAATGTGTTTTGAACGTGAATGTTTCACTGGATTCTTTGATAAGGCAATTGAACCTTGGTTATCGCTTTTGACATTCACTGGTTCAGTGATTTTTACAGACAAATCCTTCAGGAATTGGGTAAGGTATGCTACCTCTTGACATGTGGCAGATATTGCCATATACTCAGCTTCGCATGTTGACAGAGCAACAGAGGCTTGTTTCTTAGATTTCCATGCTATGATTGGTCCACTCTGGTAAAGACTAAAACAATAACCGGTAATACTTCTTCGATCATCGCAGGATGCTCCCCAATCAGCATCACAAAATGCGTTCAAACTAATACTTTGTTGTGTTTTTCTAAAAGTTAAGGAATAGTCCAGAGTACCTTTTATATATTGAAAAACATGTTTAAGCATTGTCCAATCTCTGTTATTTGGTTTCGACAAATTGTGATAATTTTGTGACAACAAAACTAATGTCAGGGCGAGTACATATCATTGCATAAACTAAACTTCCTACCATTTCACGATAAAGTTTGTCTGTATTTATTTTGTTTTGCAGCTCTTCATCATATGATTTTAGGTTCGTTTCACATGGTTTTTTTCTAGGTTTACAATCTCCCATTCCATATCGATGTAATACATTATTGAGGTAAACCTTTTGGTTCATAATTATTTTGTCAAAACTTTGAACAAAAGTTATTCCAAGAAAATTTGATATTTTTCCTAAATCTTTCATTTTAAATTTTTGATTAAGTCTTTCTTTAAAATAGTTCATGGCTTTAGTGGAACTAGTGGCTATAATAATATCATCAACCCAAATTAAAATAATAACTTTTGAATCATTTTTATTGTATATAAAAACACATGGATCAGATTCAGATTGAGTAAAACTCATTTCAATAAGACAATCTTTTAATAATTTGTTCCAGTTTCTCCCGCTTTGTTTAAGACCATAGAGTGACTTATTCAACTTCCAAATTAATTCACTATTAGCATGTTCATAGCCAGGTGGTTGTGAGACATAAATTTCACATTCTATTGGAGCATGTAAATATGCACTTTTTGCATCCATTTGGTGTACGATTAGATTTTCATGTACAGATAGATTCATAATTATTCTTAACGATTCAATTCTAGCTGTGGGTGAAAATGTTTCAGAGTAATCTACTCCTTCAATTTGAGTGAAACCTTTTGCTACATATCGAGCTTTATATATTGGATTATCTGGTTCACCTTTCACTGAGTAAATCCATCTACCTCCTATTAGGTTTTACCATTTGGCAAGGTAGTAAGGGTGTACGTATCATTTTCATTTAACAATTTTATTTCTTCATCCATTGCTTTCTTCCACTTACAGGCTTCTTCGCTTTGGATGGCATTACTGTAAGAAGTGGGTACTTTTACACAATAGCAGTAGTCAATATATTTAATGTAATCATTATTTTCAGAATTGTCAATAATGTAATCATCTAAATATTTTGGTGGTCTTCTAGTTCTTTCTGGGTTCCTACGGTTTTT
Organism: Hydra viridissima; assembly: GCF_058129835.1. Classification (NCBI taxonomy): domain Eukaryota; kingdom Metazoa; phylum Cnidaria; class Hydrozoa; order Anthoathecata; family Hydridae; genus Hydra; species Hydra viridissima. The sequence continues at coordinate 4,172,422 of NW_028324313.1, read as the reverse complement.
AGTATGTTGTAGCTCGGTAGGTTGATGCTGATATTTTTGGTGTGAGTTTTCGATTTCATCTTCATCGATATCATTAGGTGTTACAAGTCTAAAATTTTCAGTAAACTTTACTAATCTATGTTTCATAACATTATTTGTTTCAGGGTAGTATACTAAATATGAAGTGCTTTCTCTGTCATATCTGATGAAATATCCAATTTTACTACGTGGATCCAACTTTTTACTATCATTTTCATAGGGATAACATATTGTTCCAAAGATATGTAATTTGGAAAGGTTTGGCTTAGTCTTTGTGATAGTTCCATATGGAGTGTTTTCAAGTCTATTACTATAACAACGATTTCTAACATAGGTTGCAGTCATTATGGCGTACACCCATAGAAATTTTGGTAATTTTGATTCAATAAGCATGCATCTGGCAACATCAAACAAAGTTCGCCAGTTTCGTTCAGCATTACCATTTTGATGAGGAGAATATGGTGAAGTACGCTCATGCTTAATACAGTACTTTCTTAGTAGTTCTTGAAATTCTCTTGAAATATATTCACCTCCATTATCACTTCTAATTCGACTAACACATCCAGATGGGTCAATCTCATTGCTTTTAAATGAGAAAGCGTTACTTGTGAATAGTTATGTGCGTAAAGGATATGTCATTATAGCGTTACTTGTAAATAATTGTATGTGTGAAAAGATGTGTGAATGCCTTATAGCATTACTTGTAAATAATTGTATTTGTGAAAAGATATGTGTGAATGCCTAGGGAATGCCTACTTGTAAATAATTGTATGTGTGAAAAGATATGTGTGAATACCTAGGGAATTAACTTGTATATAAATTGTGTTGAATTTTACAAAGATACATCGGCGTTTACGCACAACTAAAAAAACGATCTTTTTTATGCGAAACTACAAGCTATTTCGGCGAAATGGCGACTAAACTTGATTTAAAGTTAATTCCAGAGTTTAGTGGAAACGATCAACAGTCAGTTGCGGAATGGCTGGAAAAGGTTGAATTGGTATGTAAAGTAATTGGTGTAACCGATCTGGCACGTGTGGTTCCTCTCCGTCTCACTGATGGTGCATTCGTAGTGTATCAACAGTTAACAGAGACTGATAAAGAAAATTTTAAGAGAATAAAGAAGGCTTTGCTTGAAGCTTTTGCCGTTGATGGATTCACAGCCTACGAGCAGTTTGTCACGAGAAAGCTGAAACATGGAGAAGCAGTTGATGTTTATTTGGCAGAACTACGAAGATTGTCTACCCTAATTGGTGGGCTACCAGACAAAGCGATCGCGTGTGCCTTTGTTGCTGGGCTCCCCGAGGAAGTTCGACGAATGCTAAGATCGAGTTCTCGTATGGACGATCTTACAACTGTTCAAATACTTGCGCGAGCAAGGACTCTGATGATCGAGGAACGGAACAACGGGATGGTGGAAAAATTTGCTGTAGCTGCAATGAAAAGTAGTGATCCGAGGTTGCTAGAAGATAAAACACAATCAGTGTGCTATGAATGCAAACTTCCCAATCACTTTGCGAGAGATTGTCATTTAAGAAGACATAATTATCGAAACAAGTCAAGTAGAAGACGGGAGTCAAGCGATGTGCTGTGTTACTCGTGTCAAGAGTATGGACACATATCAAGAATGTGTCCAAAAAACGGAGTGAGGGAGAAGACGTCTGCGCCAGTTCTCTCCCTAAACAATCAATAATGGCGTTACCTACCATGCTCTTGGATATTAACGGTGTATTTCAGGATGTGCTAATTGACTCAGGGTGTACCTGCTGCATCATTTATAAAAAATGTGCGACAAAAATAACGAAGAAAGAAGTTAGCGTGGTAACTGTAAATGGACAACAACAGCAGTGCGAAGGTGTTAGCCAAACTCGAATCACCGCGCCAAATGGAAATACAGTGTGTGTGGAAGCACTTGTGGTCAATTTCAAACCGCTGGGTTTTTGTTTCATAATGGGTATGAATGGAATAGTGGCACTTGGTGGAGTATCGATTTCTGCAACGCGGGATGTTTGTTTTATGAAAAAAGAAGCATGTTTACTTGGTTTAAAAAGCGATTTGTCAATAGATGTTCATGATATGAATATAACGGCTCAGGATTTCACAGCTTCATTTGAAAAGAAAAATAGAGAATGGATAATTGCGTGGAAATGGAATACCAAACCTGAAAATCTGGTGAATAGAATTGCTGAATATACCATCCCCATCGGCATAAAACACGATTACGAAAAAGAAATTGAAGGGTGGATAGAGAAAAAATGGCTGCAAAAGTACGAAGCGAAAAAACACGGTCCAGTAAAAGGTTTGGTTCCACTTATGGCAGTGGTGCAGCAAAACAAAGGGAAAGTACGACCAGTGTTAGACTTCAGGGAGCTGAACACGTTTATTGAACCATTTACGGCGAACACGGATGCATGTGCTGACAAACTTCGAGACTGGAGACGGCTTGGAGAAAATATTTCAATTATTGATTTATCATCGGCCTACATGCAACTCAAAATCAGCGAGGAACTCTGGGCTTACCAAACTGTTGTGTTCCGTGGACAGAGGTTTTGTTTAACACGTTTGGGATTTGGTCTGAACGTTGCGCCCGTCATAATGAAAGCAGTTTTGGACAAAGTTCTATCGCAAGACGAAAAGATCTGGAAGGGAACATCATCATACATTGATGATATTCTTGTAAATGAAGACATCGTATCAGTTCGCAGTGTACTTGATCATTTGGATATCTATGGATTACATTGTAAGCCGGCGGTTCGTGTGTCCGAAGGGGCGAGAGTTCTAGGATTACAAGTTGGAATTGAAAATAAGAAGTTATTTTGGAAGAGAGACAACGATTTTGGTGAAATTCCAAGTTCTCTAACGAGGCGAAAAATCTTCTCTTTATGTGGAAAAATGACAGGGAATCTTCCAGTTTGTGGTTGGTTGCGTGTAGCTTCGTCATTTGTTAAAAGGACGGCAAACGCCCTAACGAAAACATGGGATGAGAAGATACAATGCGATTTTGTTGAAAAAATGGTGAACGATATGGTAAAAAGAACACGTAACGACGATCCTGCCAAAGGAGTTTGGAATGTTTATGGCAACGAGGCAACAGTGTGGGTGGATGCTAGTTCACTAGCGCTAGGTGTGAGTATCGAAGTTGATGGCAATATAATCGAAGACGCTTGTTGGTTAAGAAAAGATGATACAACACATATAAACATGTCTGAACTCGATGCAGTAATCAAAGGACTAAACATGGGTCTCAATTGGAAGATGAATGTCTTGCATATTTGCACTGATTCGAAAGCAGTATTACATTGGGTCACCGATGCACTGACTGGAAAATCTAGATTGAAGACAAAGGCTTCAAACGAAATGCTGATTAGAAGACGGCTTCAGACCATTACGAATATTGTGGAGGAATACAAACTCAGAGTGGATATTAAACTAGTGCCCTCGGAGTCTAACTTAGCCGATGTACTTACTCGAGTGCCTGGAAGTTGGTTGAAAATGATCGATAAGCCCACTGAACTTGCTGCAGGTGGAACGATTAGTGCTTCTCTATCTCCCAAAGAAATAAACCATGTTCATAAGTCCACGGGACATTATGGTGTGAAGAGAACATTGTATTTTGTTCGTAGAATTGACCCATCAGTAAGCAGGGAAGAAGTCAGGCAAGTGGTTGAAAAATGTGTAACCTGTCAATCAATTGATCCAAGTCCGATAAAGTGGCCGAAAGGGAAGATCGAAGTAAAAGGGACGTGGCAACGGCTTGGTATGGATATAACTCATTATGAGGGGCAACATTTTCTTACCCTGATTGACTGTGGGCCTTCACGATATGCAATATGGCGCCATCTTAAAGACCAAACTAGTGCATGTGTCATTCAGGAATTAAACGAAATCTTTCTTGAACGAGGCGGTCCAAACGAAATTCTGACGGATAATGATACAGCATTTCGAAGCACATTATTTTCGCAATTTATGAACAAATGGAACGTTAAACTTCGCTTCAGGTGCGCTTACGTTCCTTCAGGGAACGGAATTGCAGAACGGTGCCATCGAACAGTGAAAAGAACGGCGAAGAGAGTTCCGTGCAGCATACCCGAGGCAGTTTATTGGTATAACGTCAGCCCAAAAGACTGTTGTAAGTCATCTACAGCACCCGCAAATAAATTATACCATTACGAAATTAGAGTTAGAGGAATTGACGACGATAAAAACGCATATGAACCTCATGAGAAGATCACCAACAAGTTTAAACTCGGCGATGAAGTATGGGTAAAGCCCCCGGACAACCGATGTGACTCTCAATACAAAATTGGGAGAATTACAGGAATTATTTCGGAGCAAACGGTAGAAGTGGACAAAGTATCCCGGCACATACGCGACCTAAGACCCGTCAGAGTTGATAACAAGTCGAATGAGGATCTAGAAGATGATGAAGAACTGTGCGTTGTGTTACCTGAAGACGAGACAAACCAGACGCCAATGTTGCGAAGAAGCACCCGAAAAAGGATGGCACCTGAGCGATATAGTCCGTGAGGTGAAGTGGTTGTTATGACCAAGGGGGAGTGTAATTATAGCGTTACTTGTGAATAATTGTGTGCGTAAAAGATGTCATTATAGCGTTACTTGTGAATAGTTATGTGCGTAAAGGATATGTCATTATAGCGTTACTTGTAAATAATTGTGTGTGAAAAGATGTGTGAATGCCTTATAGCATTACTTGTAAATAATTGTATTTGTGAAAAGATATGTGTGAATGCCTAGGGAATGCCTACTTGTAAATAATTGTATGTGTGAAAAGATATGTGTGAATACCTAGGGAATTAACTTGTATATAAATTGTGTTGAATTTTACAAAGATACATCGGCGTTTACGCACAACTAAAAAAACGATCTTTTTTATGCGAAACTACAATTATATAGTCAGTAATTGACTCCGAATTCAATTTTTGAAGCGTTGTAAGTTGATTGTATAATGTTATAATTCTTGGTTTGCTACAACCAGCATAGTGTTGTTTAAGTATGGAGAATCCTTCTCTTCTTTTATCTCGAGCATCTCTCATTACTAATGAAAGCGATCTCTCGTCGGCGCTACTCGACTTTCTTCCCCCCCCCCCCCCCCCACCCCACCCCCCTAATTTTATGATTGATTCTGATAGAGAATTTTATGCTGATTCATAAAAATATAAAAACATAGACCTGAAAATCAACGGAAAGTGCTCTAATTCGAAGTCAAAGTTGTAAAAAATCCCATTAAAAACCCTAATATTCGCCATTTTGAAAATAATAACTTAATGAACTTTTAGCTGACAAAAGCAATACATTAATAGCATGGTTTTTACGTTAAAAAAGTCGTTAAAGTATGTTTATCTTGCGCAATTTTTTGTGGCAATGAAAATAGCCGTTTTTTAATTATTAGAGAATAAACTATTTTGCAAGTAATGTACTTTTGTAATAAATTTTAAAAGAGAATTCAACAGTTTTTTTGCTTAAAAGAAGAACTTTTGAAACTCAGTTCATAGTTGTTCTATCACATGTAAAATTTAGAAAATGTAACCTTCAAACCGTTTTTTTTAATAAAAAAAACCAGCGTACGATACAATAATAATTATTCATCAATTTTTCTACATTCTCAAATTCTACGTTCAAACTTTATTTGTAATCTTCTATTAATTTCATTTCCTTATAACACTTTCGTTACCATACTTTAAAATAATAATGCGAAGGCTTATGGAAACCAGGTTTGTTTATTGCGCAATGTAACGGTAATTAATTTTTGTTGAAAATGAAAGCGTTTTGAAAAAAAATGGCGAATATTAGGGTTTTTAATGGGATTTTTTACAACTTTGACTTCGAATTAGAGCACTTTCCGTTGATTTTCAGGTCTATGTTTTTATATTTTTATGAATCAGCATAAAATTCTCTATCAGAATTAATCATAAAATTAGGGGGGGGGGGGGGGAAAAGTCAAGTAGCGCTTCTCTCGTCTAGGTATTGAATTAGTTCTGCAAACGCTAATTCGTTTTCATCGTCATTGACTCTTTGTGTTCCAGTAATAACATCTTTTAAACCTTTAAGTTTCATGTATCCTAATATTTTTATTTCCCATAATTCAAACTTTCTCTCATCTCCATCGAATAATAAACTTTGATATTGGCTTCTGGGCCCATAACCTGTTGAGTTGGGGTTAGTCATAATGGAGGAATACTAATATAATATCTAATATATTTATTAACATAAAGAAGCGGCCATATTGACACGCGTGCTATTACAGAATTGTATATAACTTTATGGTCCGTAATTACAATGATAACATCACTCTAACAAGTGTAACAAAGTAAATATTTGATTACTGCAATGAACTTATGAAGTGTATATAAAATTTATAAAGAGTTTTTATGTGTGTGTGTGTGTGTGTGTGTGTGTGTGTGTGTGTGTGTGTGTGCGTGTGTGTGTGAAAACTCCAGAAAGGTGAATTCTTTGCGACATTTAAATTGTACAATAATAAGAATTCCTCGTCGCCTATTATGTTTGGTTCTAATGCAAGAAATAAATCATTTCTAATATTTCTTAAAGGAGCCATTTTTAAATTTTTTTGTATTTTCCGTAAAACAATTTTTTTAACAGAAATAAATAAGTTATTTTATCTCAATACCGCAACATAAAGTCACAACCGCTCGTCCCAGACCTTAGGCGTCTCCGTTGCTGTTGCAGTTCTCCTATCGTTAGCTCTCTTACATAAAAAGTAAGACAGCATGAACTTTATATTGCATGCTCGGCAAAATCCGTAAACCGAAAATCGAAAATTATTTCGTAATTTATTTCGAAAAGGAAAATAATTCGTTTTTGGATCCTTTAAATGTTGTTCTTTTAAGCATCGTTTAGTTTTGGTTCGTATTTTCCAGAAATGACAAACAATTTCAGGTAAAATAAAACTTTTGTTTAAGTCGAATTTCAGTAATATAGAACTTTTTTATTCGAAACAAAATGACCACTATTCTGTCTCATACGAACACACAGGCATTCAGTTTCAAGTCTTGTCCAAATTTGGACAAGACTTGAAACTGAATGTTCCTGTGTGTGTTCGTATAACTGAATGTTCCTGTGTGTGTTCGTATAACTGAATGTTCCTGTGTGTGTTCGTATAACTGAATGTTCCTCTGTGTGTTCGTATAACTGAATGTTCCTCTGTGTGTTCGTATAACTGAAGGTTCCTGTGTGTGTTCGTATAACTGAATGTTCTTGTGTGTGTTCTTATAACTGAATGTTCCTGTGTGTGTTCGTATAACTGAATGTTCCTGTGTGTTCGTATAACTGAATGTTCCTGTGTGTTCGTATAACTGAATGTTCCTGTGTGTGTTCGTATAAAAACTCTGTATTTTTATAGAGAACTAAATGTTTTAACATTTAGTTCTCTATGAAAATACAGAGTCAATAACTTTGTTTCTATTAAAAACATGTTGAACATTGCTGAACATTTTCAGCAACAAATTTTTTATTCAGCGCTAGAGAAAAGTAAAACAAAGCCTCTCTTTGTGTCGTTTGATAAAAATTTATCCTTTTTGTGTCGTGAAATAGTTTTATATCTAACTTTGATAAAAAGTATTGTTTTGTTAAAAGTTTTTGTTAAAAATTTTAGTATGAAGTTTAATATTAACTCTAAGGAAGTACAAGAAGAGCTTGAAGTTTGGGTTAGTGGTAGTGTTCAACCAACAGTTGAAGGTAAGGCAAGAAAACGTAAAGTAAGAAAAATGTTAAAAGACCGTGACCAAAAAAATACTTTTTCTGGCAGTTTACCTACTTTGTCTAATTTCCAGCACAATTATTTCAAATTTATAACATTTGACCATGAAAGAAATACTCAAGCTTCATCAATGTTATGAAACCAAGTGTAAACTTGACTAGAACGATGAGATTATTAGGTATTCGTCAAGGAAGTCCTTTAAAAGATATTGAGCAAGTGGTAATGGAAAACAGGTTACCGAAGGGGTTTGGATCACCATCAACTAACTCATGCAAAAAAATATTGATGAAAAAACATTAAATTTTTACTGCTATAAAAGTTTGGTGCTAACTAAAATTATTTACCAAGCAACTTAAAGTTGTCAACTTTAGCCTTGTAATTTTACTATTGGTGAAGGAAATTCTAAAAAAAAACAGTAAGGAAAAAGTAACAATCTTTATATTTTTACACTGACAATTTTTACATTCAACTGAAGACTGGAGGCAACAGAACTGAGGATATCAGGCAACAATTAAAGGTTCAACATTTTGATTGCTTCAACTATTGATCATAAGCTTTGTAACACTAATACGGAATGATATAATTTTGTTTGCCTTTTTGTGGACGGAGCTGATGACCAAGAATCGTCCATATATTAAGTCACACACCGAGGGGGAGAGGGATTTGTATTTTTAAGATGAATTATTCCGGGGAAGAAGGGAAAGAAAATCAATTTTGGTAATGCAAAAATTTTTACTGTAGTAAAAAAAAAAAAAAAAAAAGCAGTTAATCACAGTTCTCAAAAACACCGATTTTGAAACTTGAAAGTCTAAAATCTTTTTTTTGAAACTCAAATCCTCCCACATTTGTGCCTCTGAAATTAAATCCTACATTCACACTTGAAGGATATACAGTTATTTTTATTTCTAATACGCATACAACTTTGATAACAACTTTCATTGTTAATTAAACATTTAAATTGCATTTACTCAAAATACCAAAAAGATCTTCGGTTTTATACATACTCTAATTTATTGCTTTACAGTTCGATTTTCAAATGAGTTGAAGTCCAAAATAACTTTAAATTCTAGAAACAGCACAACGCTTGAGGACAAAAGACGTAAAAACTGCCCTAGTTATGTCGGTTATTGGCTGATTTGATCATAAAACAATGCACATTCACAGTATGTTGATAGAAATTTATGTACAGAAACCATACGAAATTAATACATCGTTCCTAGGTCAATATAAAGTATTTTTCCTTAATCAGGTTGGCTAAGGAAAAAGGCTTCAAATGGACATCTATGCAAGGCCAGGGTATTAAAAAGAGTTTTAATAGAAAATATTTTAAGAACAGAGAGAAGATATCTTTTAATATATTGTGTGAGTAGGGAGAAAAGTTAAAAACAACGAAAAGACGTACATATAGAGACTTATTCACCCTGCTATATAAATAAACGATAACACGATAAAGCGTAATGAAGAAAAAAAGTTATAAACAGCGATTAAGAAAAGACCAACACGCAGAGACTTATTTATTTGTCAAGTAAATCAATAATAAGTAGATTTAGCATCAAAAAAATAATAATGGAGAACTATAAAAGCTCAAAAATAGACTTACGTAGGACTTCTGAAATAAATGAAAAAGAATGAGCAAAAGGAATTCTTAATAAACAAAAAAGAGTGAGAAGAACTTCTTATTGTATAAACGAAAAAGAAGGAGGAAAAGGTCCTCTTCTTATGTAAATGAAGAGAAGAAGTCATAGTTTTTAAGAAAGATTTTTAAGGAGAATTTTTAGAGAAAGAGAGTTTTCATTATTGAAGAATTTGAAATTGTTGATAAAATAGAAGTAAAGAAATAAGTAGAAGTCAGAAGAATTAAGTAAGTAAGCAATATTTCTGATTTAGATTTCCTACTTTTGTAGCAAATTTAAATCAGAAAATTAAAATAAAACCTCAAAAGCTTAAATTTACTACAAAATCTTCTAATGGGTGTCTAAGAGTTCTTTTTTTATTTGATCGTTTTTTCTTTGATATTCCTCATTTTAATTTTTTTCTACATTCTTTATTGTCACATCCTTGGAAATCTGAGCTACACTACGTACAGTAAGTACTGCTACACGTAAAGAATAAAGAATACACGTAAGAGACATAGATAAAAAAAAAGAAAGTAATTCTTGTTGTAATGGAAAAAACAAGTTAAACGAAAACGAAATCATTTAAAATGGCTAAATTACAATAATGTAAATATTTTTCCTGCTTTAAAAACAAATTATAATACACAGCTATACCATGACGTTTTTTACGCATTGTTATTTACAACAATTAGACACATGACATAAACTTCATCTGTTTGTGGCATACATGACAGAAACCTCATGTGTTTTCTACTTTGCACTGAAATTCTTTCTTCTTCTTCCCAATGACAAAAATTCATTTACGACTCTACTCTATGATTTTTAAACTGATTAAGATAAGCTGAACCGATCAAATTTTACGAAGATTATCTGTTTTTGTGTCATTTTTTACTTTTGAAAAGGAAAACGACTTTGGTTTCCCTACTATATAGTAACTACATCTTTGATGCACTATAAAAAGGCTCTAAAGAATTGATCATTAAGTGCTAATTAAAATTTTTAGGGAAAAATTCAAATATCAATGTTCAATTTCTTTTGCGTAATTTGATGTACCAGGGATAATTAACTTCCAAAGATAAATAACTACTTCGGAAGAAATACCTCAAATAAAAAATACCTTAAAAGACTTGTTTTTGCTCTAACTTTTTTTTAAATATACATTACCTAACTAGAAACCAAGATTGCTGTGGCAAGGCATAAATATGACGAGGGAAACACACACACATAGCCTTATCAAAACCGATTGATGAAAAAAAAAATATTTTGTCGCAGTTTGATATTATTTATCTTCTCAATTGCCATTTATGTTAGTATATATTTTGATGAATTGGTAATTTGTTTGCTTAAGCAGAAACTTAAACAAGCCAATAGCAATCTGCTCTTCTTTTTACTTCATATTCATATATATATATATATATATATATATATATATATATATATATATATATATATATATATATATATATAAATGGGTAATAAATAAAACTTTGGCTTACACTTATTGTGTTAAAAGATAAACTTGTTATATCATGTTTATATATACAAACATATTTTGGAAATATTTGAAAAACATTCTTGTATTTTAAAAATATAATGACAGTTCTGATATCATGTCAAACATTAAAAAAAAAGGCTAATCACATAATTCAGTGAAAAATGTTGAAAATGTTTTAAAGAAAAAATTAATCCCTCTGTTGAGAGCACATTTTTTATCTAATTTGACCAAAAAGGTAACTCAAGGAAACATCAAGCTAATTTAAAAAAACTTAATCTTTAAAGTGGATCAGTAAAAATTTGCCAAACAGCTGAAAACATTTCAACAATATATGCCCTTGATCCTAAAATAGCACACAAATGTTTGATGCAATAACAGACAATAAAGAGGCCACTTATGAATACAAAGCAAAAGTAAACAAGAATTATGAAATAAACTTGTAAGAGTAAAGAGTGAGAAGAGAAGAAATTAAATTAAAAAAAAAATAACTGAAAAACCAAACAATTCTTGCAATTGTTTTGCCTAAGCAGAGCCTAAGCAAACGAACCCAATTCAGAAGGTAAAGAATATCAAAATGTAAAAGAAAATATATGTATGTATGTATGTATGTATGTATGTATGTATGTATGTATGTATGTATGTATGTATGTATGTATGTATGTATGTATGTATGTATGTATGTATGTATGTATGTATGTATGTATGTATGTATGTATGTATGTATGTATGTATGTATGTATGTATGTATGTATGTATGTATGTATGTATGTATGTATGTATGTATGTATGTATGTATGTATGTATGTATGTATGTATGTATGTATGTATGTATGTATGTATGTATGTATGTATGTATGTATGTATGTATGTATGTATGTATGTATGTATGTATGTATGTATGTATGTATGTATGTATGTATGTATGTATGTATGTATGTATGTAATGTGTATGTATGTGTGTGTGTGTGTGTGTGTGTGTGTGTGTGTGTGTGTGTGTGTGTGTGTGTGTGTGTGTGTGTGTGTGTGTGTGTGTGTCTATTTACAAGAAGAAGAAACTGAGTGTTAAGATCTGTTAAAGTTGTTAAATACTATATAAATTCATCTAAATTTAAAAAAAATAATTATAATTTCTACGCTCAGATAATTAGATTATGTATTTTTAAAAGTATAAACAAATCAGCATATTCAAGAATGTTAATTTACTTAGAAAAGAGCAAATTTAAATTTTTTGATATTTTTATCTTATTTGAATCATTTTCTTATGCAACTGAGAAATTCTTATTATGTTTCAGTTTTAGAAAGAATTTAAAATGTTGATTTGTATGGAAACATATATAAATAATCAGTCAACAAACTAAAAAAATTCGTTGCTACAGACCGTAGCAAAAATTTGAATTCTTTTAAGTTACTACTGTGCTTGCGTATAATAACTTGTCGTTTCTTAACTTCCGTGGGTTAGAGTGAACCATACAACACCTACATCTACTCGAGTTTACCTGTAGCTAATGCCATTGCTTTTTAAAATTGAAAAAGTAATTTAATTACAAAAGTTACAAAATTAGTAAAAAAAGACTCAAAAATCGCTATAACTTCTATGCGCATATAGACCTGGCCTACACTGAAAGATGAATTAGTTAAGTGGGTAGGTTCCATGTGAGTTTCGGAAATTTCTGGCGGAAAATTCCAAATTTAATTAAAATCGTTTTAATTTAATTAAATGTTTTCGCAATAAAAACAAGTATCTTTAAGAACCGCATAGTAAAACTAAACATGCTGATCAATAAACTTGAAAATTCAAAATAATTTGAGAAAAACAAAAAATTAATTTTCAAACAATTATTTAAGATCTACAAACAATTTATTTGTAATCACCAGATACAAAATGTACAGTAGACATCGATTTTAGGAAATGTACAGTAGACATGTCATTAAGCGTAGTAAAATTTTCTTACTCCTTCATTTTATCAGCTGCAACACGTTCACACAAAATCACCTAGAGTAACTATAAAAATACGGTACATTGTATCAAAGATTTTTGAAAGGTTATTTCTAGTCATGCATTTGTTATTTATTTAATGATGTGTTTATCATTCAGTCAAAAAGCACTCATTCAACAACTATTTATATAGGAAATTAAAATTTGTGGTGTGTTGTTTGTATCCTTTGTGGTGTGTTGTTTGTATCCTTTGTGGTGTGTTGTTTGTATCCTTTGTGGTGTGTTGTTTGTATCCTTTGTGGTGTGTTGTTTGTATCCTTTGTGGTATGTTGTTTGTATTCTAATTTTTTGCTTTTGGATAACAGAAGTGAAAAAGCCGATTCCGAAACATTTTAGTAGCAGAGCAATGATTATCAAAATGGAACTAAGTTCTTTGTTAAAAAAAGAACAAATTCTTCAGTTTATCTTGACAAAAGTGTAAAGAGACCAGCACCAAGAAAAAATGAAAGCCTTTTTAGCAATAATGAAAGTGAGGATAATATAATCTATAATTTTCACTTAATTGTATCCTTATTTTTTATTTACTTGTTAATTGCTTCTTTTTTCTTCTCTAATTACTATTTTATTTTTTTCCAATATCGCACGTCATAAAATAAGAAGTTATCAAACAAGATCAATATTTTGTTGTAAATATTTTTCTCCATCTAAATTACCATTTTTTTCGCATTTTCACAATTAAGCGCTTCATAATTACTTATTTGCTAAGTTTAACTATACGGAAAAGCTATAAGTTTTGTATTAGGAGGTGTGTTCATGTTTTAACAAAGCATTCGGTACTTTTTCTGCCTCAATCATCAAATGTGTTGAAATCTTTCTTATAGTATTTAATTGTTAAATCGAGCAAACCTAATGACATCAATACTTAAAGCAGAGAGTTTACGCAACGTGTTCTTTTCGACTAGTCTTAATAAGAACTCAACATGGTCAGGGCTGTCTGCTCGAAGACCTACGTCAGTCCTCGACGTCCTTTTGAGAAGGCACGTTTAGATCAGGAGTTAAAATTAATTGGAGAATATGGTCTCAGAAATAAACGAGAAGTTTGGCGAGTTAAGTATTGTCTTGCAAAAATCAGAAAAAGAGCCAGAGATTTGCTTACTCTTCCAGAGAAGGATGCACGTCGTCTATTTGAAGGAAATGCCTTACTTCGTCGCTTAGTTCGCATCGGTGTACTAGATGAGGGAAGAATGAAGCTTGATTACGTTTTGGGATTAAAAGTGGAAGATTTCCTAGAGCGACGTCTTCAAACTCAAGTATTTAAATTGGGGCTAGCTAAATCCATTCACCATGCTCGAGTTCTAATCCGACAAAGACACATTAGGTAATTAATTTAAATAGTTAATAGGTTTAAATATTTAATAATTTTAAATATAAAATATTTTGCAAGACCTCACTATTATGTCAGCACTGATTGCTGTCGTGATTATAGCTTACTGTCTTGCAATAGAAAACCAGGCATATTTACTCACCGTTACTGATAGATTTGTTGTCAGTAATGGCCTTTTCTCATGTCACAGCTTTATTAAAAAGTATGCTATCTTAATGAAACTATTTCTCAACAAGGTTTAATTGCTTTTAAAAAATTATCAAAATCTTAGAGTACGCAAACAACTTGTTAATGTGCCATCGTTCATTGTCCGCTTGGACTCGCAGAAGCACATTGATTTCAGTACTAATTCTCCTTATGGTGGTGGTCGACCAGGTCGTGTTAAGCGAAAAAATATGAAAAAAGGTGGAGCTGGAGGAAATGACGAGGAAGAGGAAGATGAATAAGTACGCTGTAAATTTTTGAAATGTTTTTCTTATTTAAGTGTGGTTTTTAAAGATAATTTAATTGCTGTTTGCAATCTATAGGCTTCAAAACAATTCATCGTCATCATAACTTAGGGTCACTACAATACATAGCATTTTTGCTTGTATTTGTACATCCTAAATATTTGCTTCATAGTTGAAATTGTTGCTAGTAAAGTGAAGGTTTGTTAGGTTTCTTGTTTTCAATTTTAGAGTACAGCAATGATTTAAATGATTCCCCTTCACTTTATTTTATGAGTGAGATAATACTTTATGAGCTGAAATATTTTTAACAAATCTTTTGAAATGTCAGTGTTGTCTAAATGTTATTACTAAGTTTTATTTTCTCTTTTTTCAGGCATAAAAGATCATTATCTGCAAAAAGTTCATTGTTAAATATACCTTATGTGAACAACAGCACTCTTGTTTGTACTGGTGCATCCTAATTTAGTCCTTATTTAAAATACCCTACTAGTTTAGTGCTTTCAATTAATCCCATTTCAACTTAGTCATTACCAGGGTACACTGAATAAATTAAGATTCTAGCTTCAAATCTCCAAAATTTAGTACAGTATAACAATTTTTTTATGATAAAAAAGAAAAAACTAATATTAAAATATTTTCTAGAAGAATATTATGGGGGCTAACCATTTTGATTAATATCAGTAAAACCGATGTTGTGGTACAAGTTTGTTTCAAAATATCTTGTTAGTAAATTTTAAATGTTTTTATGCTGCCTCCAGTAAGATGTTGTTTTTTTTGGGCTTGTCTTATTGCCATCATGTAAACCAGAGATTTTAGGGGCGGGGTGGAGAAGAAACAAGTGTTTGGGAAAGATTTATATCTGTAATAAGAGAAAAATACATGGTCTTGGAAAAGAAAGTGAAAGCTACTTTCTGAAATTTTATCTACGTAATAATGCACACATCGAATGTTTTTAATTACTAACTAGAATTATAATACTAAAAAATGAGATCTGAAAATGTTAGGACAAGTCATCAGCACTCTTAAAACGTTAAACAAAAACTTAAACAAAACGTTAAAATGTTAGCACTCTTAAACAAAACGAAGAATATTTCAAATTTTTAACTATGTATGAATAAAACGAAGTGTTCAAAGTTCTACTAGAATATTTTGAACATGCTCCATGTAAATTTATATTAGGGGAGGGATCAAATAGATATATTGAAAAAACAACTACAATAAAAAAGGGCGTGGGCATATAATCAACGCAGAGTCGGAGATGTTTTCAATTTTAACGAAATTTTGACTTGACCTCTTAGTTAAGGCTTGACAGTACGTTTTGAAATATCTTCAAGTCATGTTAGTAGAATAATAGTGAAATGGACTGACTTTTAACTGTGTATGAAACCAATTCGGGCAACAAAACAAGCTGTACAAGAAACTATGCTAAAATGTTTAATGGAAAAATATCCATCAATAAAAGTTGGACTGAAGTTAGATATTTACCTTTTCAATTAAGTGTCCAAATTTTTCAAATTATAAGCACGATAATACAGCAAGTGAATTAATTGGAATAGTACCAAATAAGCCATAAGTTTTTCCTCATTTAGCTTAAGTGCATATATAGGTGTTGCCCGAAAGTCTCAATTCCCTGATATAAGAAGACGCTTTTGTGAGTTGTTTGAATCTATTTCCTAATCACTTTTCTCAAAAATTAATGTAGAAAATTTGATTGGCTCAGATTTTTGCTTTCACCGAGAACAAACCCTTTTCTGCAACAACATCTGAGCATGCTTTATCGAACAGAACAGAGTTTAAATTTGACTGTTTTATTGAAATAATTCTTCAGCAACATTCTTACAATATCCCCCCAGCTTTACAATTACATTTTGTGTATTATAACTCTCCTTCTTTCTGATGTTTTGAAGGATTGAAGAATGTTTCAAAGCACCTCTAGCACCAAAGTTTGTTAAAATGTAATGAAATATTTAACTGACGCAATTTTGTTTAATCGCGAGCGCAAGTATTTTCTAATATTTCAAACATCAGAAAACTTTGACTTTAAGAAAACATTTAAAAAAATCACCAATAACTAATAGCCATAAATCAATGACATGTATTAAGGGAGAGAAAGGGAGGAATAGATCAGATACCTGTTTATTAAATAAACAGTGTGGGGAATACCAAATCTTGAAGTAGTTAAAAAACCTAAGAACATCATTATACCATTTTGCTGAGTCACTTTACTTATAAAGTAACTGGAAAATCAATTAGATTTTAGTTAAGTTAAAAAATTACTTAAAATATTTAATGACAATGTTAAAATGGTGATTGTTTTTATTTTCTAATAGAATAGCATGAGATGTTAGTTGGTTGAGTTTATTAAATGCTGATCACTTGAACCATGCCAGTTTCTGTCCTACGAATGGTCACACAACTATATCAATTCCAAAAAAAATTGAATTGATATAGTTGTGTGAGCTGTCAGCAAAAACGAAGTCTCTTGAAAAAGAAAACATTTTCCACCAGCTTTTCTTTCATGGATTTAGGTACATCATTTTCTTTTTCGTCTCTAAGATTTGGCTTAACAAATATTTTGAGTCCTTATTTTTCAGCAACTCTTTGGCAAATATCTTTGGAGGGATGTTTCATTAAGTCAAAAGGGCATTAAAATTCACCATCAATTAACACATTTTAAACATAAATTCCTCTGTTTTGAATTACTCTCCTTTTTAACAAATGGTTACAGGTGATGCAAAGAGTATTTCTTTTTTAAATGTGTTATTCCCTTTACTACTCCTTAATAAGCATGTGCATCTTATTCATGCATAAGCATGTGGAATTCGATCAAATATCAAGATGCTAAGCGCCTGTTATGTAATGCAATAAACAAAGAATTTACAAACTCACAAATTTTGTCATAGGTTTGTATTTTAAATCAACCATGTCTCCAAATAGCCTTACAGAGAAAAGCTGCTACTAAATCTGCTGTTTTCTTAGTGAGAAATTATGCTTCGTTTCATTTAGAAAAATAATGTGTAAAAAAATTACACATTTAGATCCATTTGATTCAGTAAGTTAACAAAATCTATACAAACTTGCTTCATTATTTATTGTTCCACTTTAACAGATTTTTTGACACTTTACATTTTTGGTGATATAGCCAAATTAAATGCCAAAAAATTTTTTTTTTTCTTATAACATTAATGCCAAAGTGGTAAATAATAAAACAGCTTTCTCTGAAGTTCCTGGATTCTTATTGTCATCTTTAACTGTGTTTAGTTGTTCCTCTCAATCTCCACAACCACCTGCAAGAAACAAAAGCTTTTTTTTTTTATAGATATTTCAATAAAAACAATATTAAAAAATAAATCATTTTAAAAATAGTACAAATTTTTTGGTCAGTATTTGTGATGAAATCAGTCAGTATTTTTTAAAATAAATGTTCAGTATTTTTTGGTCAGTATACATATAATTTTGGGTCAGTATTTTAAACAAATGACCAAGCTGTCTGATGACCTAAAAACAGTTTACTTGAAAATGTATCTTTCTTATTCGGGTATGTTTCATCATCGTTTCTGTTTCCTTGATTTCAATGATGCTTGCTCTTCTATTGTCTCAATTTCTTCTTCACTAGAGAACTTGTATTCTGGAACAAAATTTTCCATTTTTTTAAACTTTCTTTGCTCAGTGTTCAGATAGAAATGGTAGTCTTATTTGTAAATTTTATCTAATTACTTTGGTCAGAGTTCATAATACTTTTGTTAAGTTACAGATCATTTTATTTAAGTTACGGATCATTTAAAATACAGATCGTTTAAATTAAATAACTGATCACTTGGTTAATTTACTAACCATTTAATTAATAATTGATAACTAAATTAGCTGTCAGTTAATATATAATACTGACCATTTAATTAAAATACTGACCATCTCAATAAAATAATGAAAATTAAAAATAAAAAAATACTGATCGACTCATTAAAAACACTGACTCATTAAATGTCACCCATTATAAAACTGTCAAAAAAATTTTTAAATTGTTTAAATTCAATTTTAAAAATAGCATTTACAAGCATGTTCATGTAAAACTCAGATTGGCTCATGAAAGATACAAATGTTAAGTGTGATGATATGACTGGACTATGATCTTGCAAAAAATGTATTTCACAATTACTCTTGCAAGTAATTGTGAAATACATTTTTTAAAACTTTCTTACCAACAGATGCTGTTGATTACTTTCTAAAAATTTTGTTGCTTTTGTAAGTAAATATTGTTGATTGTCTTTTGATTGCAAAACTTTTGTCATTCGGAATTCTGAGGTAAAAACGTTTATCTAAAATTGACAACCTTTTTTATACATCTTCATTTAAAACCTTGATGGTTGTTACTCTATTGTTTGGTTTTGTAAAACAAAATCAAAAGATATATTTATCCCATTTTTTAACGCCATATGAGAAACATCTCCCTTATTTACCACTAAATTAAGAAGATTAGACGATAGTGTAGTAAATGTTTTTTGAATTCATGTCGGGTTTTAGTTTCAGTAATTTAAATCCCTAGCCAAAATTTTTTATTTAATTGATTTATTTCACTAATACAACTGATATATTTTGAGGACTTATGTATTTTTAAATAGAAGAGTTTGGGAACGATAAAATATTCAAGTTCTTCTTCGATAACTTTTTTTTTTCTTTGTACAATTGAAATATTTACAGAAACTGGTTTACACCATAACTCTTATTTTACGTAAAAAACCGTTCAGTTTACTATTTATTTCAAAAAGTTTCCTGCTATGTTTTGCTTGGAGTTTCTTTCAAACAATTAATCTTTAAATTCAATTAATCAAACAATTAATCTTTAAATTCAATTAATCAAACAATTAATCTTTAAATTCAATTAATCAAACAATTAATCTTTAAATTCAATTAATCAAACAATTATAATCTTTAAATTCAATTAATCAAACAATTATAATCTTTAAATTCAATTAATCAAACAATTATAATCTTTAAATTCAATTAATCAAACAATTAATCTTTAAATTCAATTAATCAAACAATTAATCTTTAAATTCAATTAATCAAACAATTATAATCTTTAAATTCAATTAATCAAACAATTAATCTTTAAATTCAATTAATCAAACAATTAATCTTTAAATTCAATTAATCAAACAATTAATCTTTAAATTCAATTAATCAAACAATTAATCTTTAAATTCAATTAATCAAACAATTATAATCTTTAAATTCAATTAATCAAACAATTAATCTTTAAATTCAATTAATCAAACAATTAATCTTTAAATTCAATTAATCAAACAATTAATCTTTAAATTCAATTAATCAAACAATTAATCTTTAAATTCAATTAATCAAACAATTAATCTTTAAATTCAATTAATCAAACAATTAATCTTTAAATTCAATTAATCAAACAATTAATCTTTAAATTCAATTAATCAAACAATTATAATCTTTAAATTCAATTAATCAAACAATTAATCTTTAAATTCAATTAATCAAACAATTATAATCTTTAAATTCAATTAATCAAACAATTAATCTTTAAATTCAATTAATCAAACAATTAATCTTTAAATTCAATTAATCAAACAATTATAATCTTTAAATTCAATTAATCAAACAATTAATCTTTAAATTCAATTAATCAAACAATTAATCTTTAAATTCAATTAATCAAACAATTAATCTTTAAATTCAATTAATCAAACAATTAATCTTTAAATTCAATTAATCAAACAATTATAATCTTTAAATTCAATTAATCAAACAATTAATCTTTAAATTCAATTAATCAAACAATTATAATCTTTAAATTCAATTAATCAAACAATTATAATCTTTAAATTCAATTAATCAAACAATTAATCTTTAAATTCAATTAATCAAACAATTAATCTTTAAATTCAATTAATCAAACAATTATAATCTTTAAATTCAATTAATCAAACAATTAATCTTTAAATTCAATTAATCAAACAATTAATCTTTAAATTCAATTAATCAAACAATTAATCTTTAAATTCAATTAATCAAACAATTAATCTTTAAATTCAATTAATCAAACAATTATAATCTTTAAATTCAATTAATCAAACAATTAATCTTTAAATTCAATTAATCAAACAATTAATCTTTAAATTCAATTAATCAAACAATTAATCTTTAAATTAGTTGACGTTTAAGTTATGTAGGAAACAAAGGGTACAGTAGAATCTCTCGAATTCGAATTTAACGGGGGAAAAAAAAGTTGGAATTAGAGAGATTTTCGAATTATAGAAAGTTGACTTTTTTTCAAATATTCTGGTTAAAGTAACGAATAGAAATGAAACAAACAAACAAATAGTGATTCTTAGGCCTAAATACAATATATATTATGTGATTTAAACTTTAACATTTTCAAAAAAAGTCAGTAATTGTAGATTGTCTTTTTGAGGCTTTTAAATCCATTTCAATGGCACAATTTATGTCTTTAAGAGCCTTCGTCAAATCATCTCCAAAGTTAGAATAAAGACTGTAATTCTCGAGTACAGTGACAGCATGCATCGCTTCGTTCAGACTTGGTTTTGTAGCATTGGTAGAAACACCAACGCACCCATCATCAGATTCCTCTTCTGTTTCAATAACATTATACTCAGAAACCTCTGCAATGATGTCCTCATCTGATGATTTGTTGGCAATGCAAACATCGAAATCTATGTCTACTAACTCTTCGGCCGCGAAATTAAAATCTGCATCGAATTTTGTTTTTAACAATTCGAGATCATCTCTTAAGTTTTCCATTACAGTCTCGTCTACATCTAAGCCACAGAAAGGGTCGCTATCATCATTTACATGCTTTTCCACTGCTTCTAATGATATTCCTGATTTTTTGAAACAATTTGTGAAGGTTTGATCTGGAATGGAATTCCATGTTTTTGTTAGCATAAACATAGCAGTTGAGATAAAAAACTTAAGCATCTTGTTCTCTTTTTCTAAGGCAGCAATTCGCTTCTTTACTGCAAGTGAGCGATATTTGGCTTTAAGAGATCGGATAACTCCTTGATCCATAGAATGGGTGATCGAAGTTGTATTCGGTGGAAGAAAGATAAGCTCCACCCAATCAAGTTTCTGCACGTTAGGATAGGCAGAACAATTATCTATAATTAAAACAATCTTCCTTTTCTGAAAACTAAACTTTTGGTCAATTTCTTTAACCCCCTCTTCTTCTGCCGACATCCAACTTTTTGTATGGGGCTTATAGCAGCAAGGAATATTTTTCACACCTTTAAAACATCTAGGAAACTTCGATTTTCCAAACATTGGTAGAAAAGACCGAATAGAGCTTCGTATTTCAGCTTTAAATTGTTTCCTTATGCAGTCTTGTTAATGCCATGATTTTTTTTAAACAGAAGAAAATAATTCACGCTAATTGTTTAAAAAAAATCAAAAAATTCGAAATTTGAAAAAAGAGTTTGAAGAGTTCGACTTTACATTTAGTCAAATTATAGAGGTTTTCGAATTAAGGAGATTCGAATTAGAGAGATTGTACTGTATCTTTATAAAACAAGATCCGTTTAGGAAGACCAAGAACAGCTAATGAAATAGATCGTAGAACTCTTTTACTTGAAGAAAAAGTGCAGTAAATTTGAATAAAAAAATGTTTTCGACAGAGTTGTTACGGCATAATATGTCTGGCAGATATGTCGCCATATATTCAGATATATTTCCTGTTGACATAAAATATGTCCGAAATAATTTTCTGCCAACTTACTTGGACATAACTTTATGTCTGAGACATTTTCTGCCGACATTAATTGCGCCAGAAATATTTTTCTGTCCTCTTACTTTGACATAATTTTATGTCTAAGACATTATCTGCCGACATAAATTATGTCAGAATTATTTTTCTGTCCACTTACTTTGATATAATTTCATGTATGAGACATTTTCTGCCGACATAAAGTATGTCCGAAATATTTTCTATCCACATATTTTGACATAATTTTATGTCTGAGACATTGGTTTGACAAGGTTCTAACTGATCCGCGAGTAGCTTTGAGTAAATCAATGTTAAAAATTATTATGTTCCTACCATCAAAAATTATTAAAATCCATCGATAATAATATTTACTCATGATAACATAAGCATTTGCTATAAGTATTACTATTTTTTATAAAAAAATGTTTCACTCTTCATCGAAAAATGAATACCCCCAAAATGCAGTTAGAACCTTGTCATAGTGAAATAATCATATTCTCACCATGACAAGGTTCTAACTGCTGTTTAACGGTAGTTAGAAACATGTTAGTTATTTTGAAATTTTGTGACTGAGGCAGTTAGTTACTTTAAATTTTGTAACTGAAACAATAATATAATAAAAAGCTAATTTTTATAAATTAGATTATTGTTTCAGTCACAAAACAAGGTTACAACATTTTGTTTACTCTTTTTTTTTTTGTACTACATTTTTTGGTACATTTTAAAATCATTACATTAAGTACAACCCTTAAAGATTTTATAGGGGAAGAACAACTCGATAGTAATCTCTGTCCTCGAGAGGCGTAAACGGAAATGCAGCTTTAACATCTTTTTTTTTAAGTCTGCAAGTTCCTTTGTACAATTTTGAATCTTTGGTTTTACATTCAAAACAGTGGAAGTCGATGGACTTGTTACTGCATTCTTTCTGTTAGTTTTTTCATTGAACTTGACATACGCACAGCTCATAGGTCCATTGCGATCATGGCTAGATTTAAAATGTATAATGTGAGATATTTAAGTAAATGTTAGAACAGCAATGTTAGAAAAAGGAACTGAATTGTAATTAAATAGCTTTCCTGTTACAGATTAATCCTTGAAGTCATGTGTTTCATTTGAATGATACGACAAGGAATTTTTCTGTTAACTTGTTTCAACATCCTTATCAATCCAATCGGACTATAAAAATCAGTTTTCCACATGAGCTTTTCAATTTCGCTATGGGCATGATCCACCTCCTGGACGCATAAATGACCTGAAGGGAATATTTCATAGTGATTGAGGTAATGTTAGGATTGTCTCTTAAAAAATGTAACACAGCATTTGATAATAAACTATTCCGATTTTAAGGAACGCAGGAGTTACACAAAGTAGTTACACAAAGTCGTTTTCCTCTGCCACATCACTCAAAATTTTGCAAAAGGCACTGGCAAGAGCATTGGCGCTTCTTCCCACCATTGATTCAGTCCATAATGCACAGTATACTTTTTTGGTTGTTGAAAAATAATTTGTCAAATAATTATACACGCTTTGCTTTCTCAGATAAAAGAGGAAACTAATTTTTGCATGCGGAGTCAATATAACATTTTGAAGGTCAAAAAGTAAAACCGGATCATTTTTATCTTTTTTTTCTTTAGCACATATATCTCTCTTTTTTTTAAAAAAAAACTTGATGACTTTCAAAGTCTTCTCTCAATTTTTCAGACATAGTATCAGTGTTTTCAGCAACTTTAAACTTCACAAAGGTCGCATCTATCCTTTTTGCGAATGTGAAAAGCAAGATTGAATTCGGTGGAGAAAATATGGTAGTACATAGATTTTTTTACAGGCTCAACATTTTCGTTTATACATTTCTCTTTGTAAAGATTAGACATTTTTGAAATATGGGCAATTCCACGGCGGAAACTGAAAAAGTAGTCAAATTTTAAACTCTTTTTTGTCAGTTTTTAACATATGAATATTGATGTAGACACATGAAAGTTTATTTAAAATATACCTTTAGTTCTAAAATAAATGTATTTAAGTCATTTTTATGGCTCCGAAAGTTACGGTTTTTCTCATTGATGCATGTTAAAAAAGTACCACTGTAAAATGTTATTTTACCCATGATTTTTTTTGTATATTCCGAAATATTTTAAAGTGATAATGGAGCTAAGATGTTCAATTTCTTGTTGGTCAGATTTTTTTCTTTAAAAGATAAATATATTTCAAAAGAATAACAAAATAACTTTTGCAATTTTTATGTAACGTAAGTTAACAAAAACATGATCAAGTTCTGTTTTTTCGAAAATTTAATTTGAAAACTTAATTTTTGTAATATTATATGTGAAAGAATATTAAATCTTATAATTATACATTAAGATTTTTGAATAACGATGCTTAGTTAAGGCACATTTTCATTTTGAATTTGTGTAACGTAAGTTAAAACTACATTTATTTCCAAAAGTTTTAGCGCTTTTTTCGTAAAGTTTTTTAACATAAAAAAAACGATTTTCATCGCAACTCCCAAGGGGTTTGAAAAAAACAAAAAATTTTTAAAGTTACGGTTGTTTATAAAGACGAAAACTATTTTACATCGCAATTCCCTAAAGGTTTTTTTTTTTTTTATTCTTTATACGCCAATAAGTTTTGATTAATTAAAAGTTATTCAAGCAAAACTTAGCAAAATTTGCTTTGCATTTTAAAATGGCTAAAAGTTCTAAACAGAGAGTTAAAACTTATCAAGCTGCTTATCGCCAGCGTGATTCCGAACGGAAAAAAAATATGAATGCTGATCACCAAAAAGCTCATCGTCAACGAATAAAACAAGATCCGGAAAAAAAAATGAAAGAAAGAGAAAAAATAAAGGAAAGAGTCCGAAAGTATCGAATCAAAAAGAAAGATTCTGCAAAAACAGTTAATTTTTCTACCATTATGAGTGTTCAAACAAAAGGGAAATTGCTCAAGAAAGTCCAGAAATCATTGCCCAAAGATCCCGCACAACGTTACGAAGTCCTAGCCACATTGCTGAATGGATCATTCAACAAAGAAACTACTCTTCCATTAAATAGCGTGAATAATCCAGCTTTAACTGAAGTAGAAATAAAAGTAAAAAGGTTCTACTGCGAAGATGACATTAGTCGACTGTCTCCAAATGTTAGGGACTTTGTATCAGTAATTGAAAATGGAAAGAAGATTAAGATCCAAGTTCGTCACCTTCTTTTAACCATGAAAGAAGCGTACCAACTTTTTAAACATGATCACTTAGATATCAAGATTGGATTAAGCAGGTTTTGTGAATTACGACCAGTAAACGTTCGATCTATCGCAAATTTGCCTCATAATGTATGCGTTTGTACTTACCACGAAAATATGCGATTTGCTTTGGATTCCTTGGTGAAAGTTGATCGTTTACTGTTGTCTAACAGTAAAATTGGGAAAGATATGTCTCAAAATTTTGTTTGTAAGGACTTATTAAATGATTGTTTCTACAACAAATGCAACAAATGCAAAGATCTAAAGTTTTTCCAGCAATTCCTGGCCACCATTGAACCCCTTAACTTTGAAACAAGTTGGTACCAATGGCAGAAACCAAATGAAAAGCGTTACGCTGTAATCGAAAAAGTTAAAAAGTTTGGAAGTGGTAAAGAATTGATTGCTCTTATTATGAGTATGAGAGAAAAATTCACAACTCATGCCAATATCAAGGGTAACCAATCTAAATGTTTTAAACTAAGCATTACTAAATCCATGAATCCATCATTGAATGTTGCTACTATTCAGGTTGACTATGCAGAAAATTTTAAGTGTTTTAGTCAGAATGAGCCTCAAGCAGCACACTATGGCCAAAATCAAATTTCTCTTTTAACTGCAGCTATTTGGCAAAAAAATCTTAAAACTTTCACCATTGCATCTGACTCTCTGGATCACACAAAGACCTCCTTAATTGCAAATTTGGATAAGTTATTGGAGTTTATTTCATTTAATACCCAAGAAATTCACATTTTTAGCGATAATGCTACATCGCAGTTTAAAAATAAAGTCGTGATGAGCGCAATAATGCACTTTGAAAAGAAATTTAACAGAATAATATTTTGGCATTTTTTTGCAGCAATGCACGGCAAAGGAGTTGTCGATGGCGTTGGGGCTACTGTAAAACGTTTGGCAACCAACAGAGTAAAGTCTGGAAAAATTGAAATCCAATCAGCTAATGATTTTGTGAATGCTATTCAAGACATAAATGTCAAAGTTCTATATTTGTCAGAGGAAGAAAAGTCAGCGCGAAATTGTGCACTCAAACTATCTCAAATTATCCAGCAAGCCAAAAAAGTGAAAGATATCTCTAAATCCCACTACTTTTATGTCGGTAAGAGCCAGATCATAGCGGAAAAAACTTCACCGTGACGTATTTAGTATTTAAAACAAATAAAAAGATGTAACCATTTTTATTTTAAATTATATTCTTATTCACTTTATATTTTTGTTTTCCTAAAACAAATGGTTTGTAAATGGAATTAAGGGGGCGTCCTTAAAGTATGTCACCCAATATTTGTCAATTTTAACCCCTGCCTCCTGTCACAAACGATCAGATATACATGCACCCCTCTCTCATTAAAAGTATGTCGCATATTTCAGCACACACACACACACACACACACCCCCCCCAAAAAAATAATAATAATAATAATAACACAAAACAACCAACAGCAAGCAAACCTTTTTTCACGTTATTGAAACTAAATGAAATTAAATATTTTGATTCCATCCACTTTGGTGTTTTCAAAGTTGTTCAAGCAGTTTTAGCGTCAAAATCTTTTTAAAAGATTTTAATGTACTCTCGCCAGCCGAATAAACAAGAGGGGACGTTTATTAATTCTTTAATTTTTTTCCGAATCCTCGGAGCTTATTAGGACCCCACCACCCCCACCCCCCCGTTTAATAATTTTGAAGCAATATAAAATATTTTCTTATTTTTTTACTTTGAGAAAAAGTTTCTCTCAATATTAGATGAAAATATGAACAACCAACCAATAAAAATATTTTAAGCTTTTTAAAACTTTGACCTTCCCGTTTTATTAAACGTTATTATTAAAGTTTATTAGATTTTAGAAAAGTTTCCGACCCTCCTGTTTATTAAGACCCCCACCCCCTCCCGTTTATTCAGCAGGGGAGAGTAAATAGTTAGCAGCATTTTAAAAAATTAAGCGGGCACATAAAAATTATAAGCGTAAGTAAAATTTTCGAATAACTGTAACATTTTCTTATTTGAATAACTCAATAAAAATTAATAAAGTTGTCATACCAAATGTAATTTTTTAAGTTGCTCTTGCGCTTCGGAAAATAAGTGTTAACAATTTAAAAACTTCATTAATATCTACAAAATAATCTGTCAGTAGAGAGTCACCAGTTATTGAAAATTACTTTTGTTAATTACTTTGAATGAATGAGTTTTAATACAACTGCCGTTCTTTTGTTACATAACTCTAAAAAATCTATCACGAAATAATAAATATAAAAATTCCACGAAAATAATCGCAAGGTAACGTAAGTGATGTAACGTAAGTTAAAAACCTAGTATCAAGAAAACAAGTATATCTTTCTTTGCCGGTCACCTCTGATAATTTTTTTTTTATCATTGTAATTAGTATTGAATTCTCAACATCTTGTAAAAATTTCTAACACGATCCGGATTAATTGTTCGCAAATATTCGACCTAAAAGTTGCAACACTTTTTTTACCTTGTTTTCTGCGTAACGTAAGTTAAGTGGCATTTTCGGTAATAAATTCGCCCTCTTTTAGCCAGACTCAAAACTTTTTAGCTTGTTTTATTTTTTAGACTGACAGCTTTCATAAAAATCAGCTAAAAATTTAATTTAAAGTTTAAATATGCAAATATTTAATAAAGTTGTTGCGCGTGTAACGTAAGTTAAAAATGGAATTGCCCATATTAAGGTGTGACTCAACGTATTCTCTATTAGTACTTACACGACAATGTGACTCGACGGTTGGAAAAGATTTTATGTGATCCCTAGATGAGTTGGTGCACGTTTTGGTGCACTGTGCGGTGTACGTTTGCCTTTCATGATTTTACCTCGTAGATCTTGTGCAGGAGTAATTGTTTTAACATATTTGACGTTGTGAGCTGTGTAAACTAGCTTTTGTGAAATCAACTGTGTAGTTAGATAAAATGTTTTTCAAAAAACTGACTTTTTCTTCTTTTACATGAAAAAAATATCAATTAGCGTAATTCCTTTTTGAAAAAATTTGTTTTTCAGCGTGTCATCAGTTTTTATTTGTATTTTCACTACAATTGTTTTCCTCGTGGTTTCTCTTTTAACTACGCAGCCTGGTTTTTATTACTGCTACAAAAACGTTTTATTACAAGTTGTTTAAATTTTAATACTACTGATATCTTTGATTTAACAAGTTAAAATAAGCTACTTTGTAAGATCAACGTTCCAAAGTGCACATATATCGACTAACCGTTAAAGATTAGTAAAGAAAAATGAAGAAGTATTGACTTACTTTTTGGGGTAGGCACCGGAAAATATAGTACTTATATTGATTGCGGTAAGTTTGTAAATTTCTTAATGCAAAAACACCATTACTTTAAAATAAAAAGATAATCTTAGCTCATAAATCCTCTTTTATTTTGAATTATTATAGTTATTTCTATGCTAACCGAAAGCAGTATTTTGTTTCGCAGAGTGACAGGTGACAATTGGAGTCACGTTATAAAAAAACTTTTTTTAATTTTCAAATAATAGCTTTAATGGTATTTTATTCTACTTTTAGACCTATTTTTTTTTATATAAAATTCTCTATCATAATAGTTAGTTAATAAAAACCAGCAAGAGTTTATGAAGTTTTTGTTAGTTAGAACCTTGTCAAACTAAATATTAGTTAAATAAAGTTACAGATAGAAATTTGGCACTTTAGCTAGGGTTTCTCAAACGGGATCCCGGGATCCCGTTTTCCCGGGATACCGGAGGTAAAAAACCATCCCGTTATCCCGGGATTTCAATAAAATTTCCCGGGAATCCCGGTAATTTTTTAAAACATTTTGAACATTTAAAAAGATATTAAAAATATTATTACTCAAAATTTGAGTACAAATTACTTCCTTTTCCTTTTCTATAAAAATTTGGAAGATATATTATAGAGGGCAATTAAATCGCCAATATTTTGCATTTTGGTTTGTGTCTAAGATAGATAAATTTTGGTTTGTGTCTAAGAATTTGATTTATAAATAGATTTGATTTACTTATTTAAATTTTATATGTTGTAACTTACAGCATATAAAGCTTAGATAAACAAACCAAATCAATTTATAAATCAAATTCAATAATAATATTTTATCTATCTTAGGCACAAACCAAAACTGCAAAAAATTGGTGAGTAATCTAATAAATAATCACAATTGCAAGAAATTACAATGAATAAAGGGGAGTCCCAGATATGTTAAATATAAAATAACTACGGACAAGTTACAAATACTTGTACGTGCAAAAAAAGTAATTAGTCACGCATAAAAGTTGTTAGTTAGAAAGTAAAGTAGTTAGTTACGTTAAGAAAGTAGTTTGTATGTAAAAAGTGAAATAAGTGAAAAACCAAGTAGGTGAAGTTTAAAATAAATGTTTAATAATTACAACTAATTTAAAATAATTTATCTACAATCAGCACACTATTTCGGGATTTTTATTGTAGGTAATATAGTTTTATATTTTAGTATATTTTTATCTATTTAATTAATAGGATAATAAATATACAGCATCATGTAAAGTGGATCTAAGGCATGGGAAAATTTTACCTAAGAAAAAAACACAGAATCTGCCACTTGTAATATATGTAAAACAACAATAATGTGTAAAGGATTTTCAACAAGTGGTCTTCTTCGTCATTTAAAAAATCTTCACAAGGAAGTCGAAATTGAAGTGAAGAAAAAAAGGCCAAACGAAGAAACAGATTTTGAAGTTAGGAAAGCTCAACCTAAAATTACGTCATTTATAAAAAAGGAATCTATAGAAGAAGTTGTTTCAAAATTGGCGGCTGTAGATGGCTTTTCTATCAATGCTATTGCAAAATCTGAATTTATAAGAAAATCTTCATCTGATTAAGGAATGATTTTGCCAAAAACCCTTCACATGTAATGAATTTGGTAAAAAGTCAATACCACCTAGCAAAACAAGGAGTGCTTAAGGAAATCACTATGCAAATTCAAGGTGGCTCTAGATTCTCTATTTCAATGGACGAATACACATCCTTAAAAAATCGTCGCTATTTGAATTTAAATGTGCATTCATTAACTAGGCTTTGGAACTTGGGCATGATTCGAATAGTTGGGTCGCTTCCAGCTGAAAAAACTATTGATATGGTTGAAAATAAGTTATCCGAATTTAATTTATCTACAAAGAAGCATATAATTTCTAGTGTAACTAACGGTGCATCAGTTATGAAAAAATATGGAAGATTAAGCGGGATGGAACATTAACTTTGTTATGCACATAGGCTACATTTAGCAGTTTGTGATGTTCTATACAAAAAATCAGTGATTTCAAATTCATCGGGCAGTGAGTGTAATGCATCAGACAGTCAAAATTCTGATGAAAATAATAGTGAAGATGACGAGTCTGAAGAAATCGATTTTACAACTTCAGTGGATTTACAGTCAAGCCAAAGCAACGATTTATTAAATTTGCGAGACGGTAAGATCACTGACGAATTATTAGGCCACATAAGTATTGCACAAACAATTCAAAAGGTCCGGAGAATTGTACGAATGTTTCGTAAATCACCACTTAAAAATGAAATTTTACAAAAATACGTAAAAATTACATACAATATAGAACTCAAGTTAATACTGGATGTAAAAACAAGGTGGAATAGCCTTCTTGCAATGTTGGAGCGATTTATAGCATTAAAAACATGTATATTAAAAGCATTGATAGATTTTAAACACAACGATGTTAACAATATTTCGGAAGATGAGTATTTAGTCGTGCAGACTGTAGTAACAGCGTTACAACCAATTAAATTGGGAATTGAAAGACTTGGCCGACGCAAAGCATCCCTACTTGATGCAGAGGGTGTATTAGTGTTTATATTAGATGTTTTGCGCAAAAATAAAGATTGTTTTTCGGCTAAAATGCTGCATCATGTGCAACAGAGAATTGTTGAAAGACGGAATAAAAATTTAGTTGGCTTGCTGAAATATTTAAATAATCCATCAAATTATAAAAACAAATCGGACATAGATTCTGTATTATTATTACCTTCCAAATCAGTCCTTCACGCTACGGCTAAAAAATTATTTTCGAAGCTATTTGTTGAGGGTATTGATGGTGGTGGAAATTTCGTTGAAATTGAGGAATTAGAATGCAGTAACGATGGGACTGAAATGTTGTTTATGGCAGAACCAAATTTGAAGACAACATCTGAATTAACACTTCATCAAAAATTGGATGCTGCCATTACGAACGTTAGTCGAATTGAGAATCCAGAAGATGTATTATGTGACGTTAAAAATATTACAAAAGAAATGGATATTTTTGATGCAACGAAAAAGCGTACAAATAATTTAGAAAAATTATATAATGCTCTATTAACTATCCCACCGACATCAATCGATTCAGAAAGAGCATTTTCGGCGGCAGGTCTCTTTGTTACGAAATTCGGTCATCTTTAAGTGATAGCGCTATTGACAATTTATGTTTTTTAAAAAATTATTTTAAAAATCAGTCTATATAAAAAATATAATGTTATTGAAGTTGATATCTATTTTGTTTTAAGAGTCTTAGTTTCTAAGAATTATTTTGTATTTACTTTCTTGTTAAAAGTAATAGTATTAAAAAGGCGTTTTTTTTTTGTATTTGTTTTAATTTACACATTTCTCCCACCTAATTGGATAAATTCTTGCTTTTTACCTAATCCCGGGATTTCCCGGGATCCCGGGAAATTAATCATTTTTGTCCCGGAATCCCGGGAATTAGAATTTTACGGGAAATGAGAAGCCCTAACTTTAGCAGTTTGCTTGTTTTGCGCTATACAGCTATTCACGAAAGTTTAAACGACTGCAGAATTTTTATCAAGTATGTTTGATTCTTGTTTAATAAAGAAAAACTGTAAAATGATATCGACTTACCGACCTACCTTTTAATGAAATTTCTGAGTAAACGGTAATGAGTCAAAGCCTACTTTTTTTTATTCTATTAACAAATAACCTATTTACCAAATTGGAAAAATAATTATTTTGATATCTATTTCCGTTAGATTTTTATTCAAGAAAAACCGAAGATTAGATTTGAAAATTCTGCAATCGTTTAAACTTTCATGAACAAATGTATTATGCTTTATTAATTTGTATCTTGTATCCAACGTTTGATATATATATATATATATACATATATATATATATATATATACACACATATATATATATATATATATATATATATATATATATATATATATATATATATATATATATATATATATATATATATATATATATATATATATATTATAGCTCTTATAAATCCAATATAAACATCAGATGTTTTGTCATCATGTATGTGCTGGCAAAGTAAATGATTTTTATATTGGATTTATGAGAGTTTTGATTCTTTTAGATAATATGGAGGAACTAAAAGAATATTGTTACACCCAGTGGCGTATCTAGGGTAGGGCAGGTCGGGCACGTGCCATGGGCGCCAGCCTGAAAGGGGCGCAAAAGAGGCTTGGTTGCGATACAATAAGCGAGAATTATATAAAATAAATGAAGAAATAATATATCATATAAAATAAATATATTATATAAAATAAAGTTTGTGTCATCATTTATTAAAAAATTGTAATTAAGCACTTTATGTGGGGGAAGAGGGGCGCGAGATCGGTGTTTGCCCCAGGCGCTATTTACCCTAGGTACGCCACTGGTTACACCACAGCAGCAGAGGAAGAATATGAACTAGATATTTGTATTTCCAAAGATACCTTTAAAGTGAAAAGTTATGTTAATGGTATAATTGCATTTAATTATTTTTATGTTAATTTTTTATTTTTATTTGTTTAATGTCAAATCTATATTGTAAATTAATATGTTTTTATAAATACTAAAAAAATAATAAAACTATTATGTTTTAGAGTTACATGATTTTCCTTTGCCTCCGTCAGTTTTTAAATCTGTGTTGAAAAAACCGTTAAAAAGATCTTTTGACTCTTATTTGTCATCTGGATCTACTTTCAAACAATCTAATCTGTGTTCTGGTACACTTCGTCTCTGAATTTTCAATTTTTTCAAAATTAGAATTTATATATTTTTAATCTACACTTTTACTGAATTTTTATTTTTAGCTGACACTTTTTTACCTTTACATTCAACTACAGAGGAACAATCACCTTCATATTCTGGTGCACTATGTATGTATTACTTTTGAATTTTCTATTTTTTGTTCATTAAAATTGGAATATTCTTTTATTGTTTACTTTAACTTTGCCTTACTAAAAAATTGTATGTTCCCCCCTCCTATTACCCATCAACTTTTATGGTCTCGATGAGGTAAAGCCTGAAATAAGAAAAAAATATATTAATAATAACAAAGTACCAAAAATTTTTAAGAAAGATTTGTTGCAGATTAAAAAAGTAACTTTTTATTATTTTTATATATAATTTTTTTTTTTGCTTTAGTTATACATCATACATCAGAAAGCTTCAGAAAACAGACATACAAGAAAAAAACTATACTTGAAGGGCTTGGACCCGAGAAGTTACTTAAAAATAAGTTTTCTAATAAAGTTGGAAGTAAGCTCTTTAACATTTACTTGATTTTTTTATTTGGAGTAAGTAAAATGTGGAGAGTGTTTGTACTCACATTTGGATTTTTTTTAGGTATAAGAATAATACTTGTAAACAATTTTGAAAATGTATTAATAAATGTTTTGCATTCTGTATATTTCTTTTTTCATTTTCTTCATATAATTTAGAATACCAGCACATGATGTTCAAGATGGTTTCAAAGGTTCTTGAAAACCAGGAGCTCATTTTAGCTATAAACAAACAACCCCATAGTAATTTTGCAATCAAAAAATTAGACACTATTGCTGAGTATGAGGATTTTATCAAAAGTTTAGAGGATGATTGTGTTCAACTTGATTTGGTAAATCTTTATCCATATGTAAAACTTTATAATCCATATAAATAAAAAGTGTAAATAGTTATTTTTGTATAATCTTTTTGCCAAACTTTTATTTAGGTTAAACAGATCAGTTTTTTAGGTGCAGAGGATTTTAAATGACTGACAAGATTGGTCATGAATAGGTTTTTTTATTATATTTTGTATAGCAATCATTTTTTGTATTTGTTTGTGGCAAATTTATTTTTCATGTATAGTAATTATGGAAATCAATAATTATAAATTGTTTAATATTTTTAATAAATTTTACTATTTATTCGATATGTTTTTTAGATTATTTACAAATAACCTGTTGACACAGTTCAACTTAAAAGGTTCTGGTGGAAAGATTGGTTTATTATCAAGTAACCTGTATGACTTAATAGAAGGTAATCTAAAATAAGTTTACATTATTCAACTTTTAATTTAGTTAAAAATCTATGTGAAATTAAATTTATCTCCAATATATTTGATAAATATATCCTACATGATGCTTTATTTGATTTTTAGAAGTTGTAAAAAGAAGATTTGAAAAGGTTTCAAATGTTGAAATTAAACAGCAAATTGGACGGTATTGTAAAAATGCTCCTTCACGGCAAAATACAAAATTAAAAAAAAAGAATTTTCTTTTATTGTTATATATTATATATATTATTATATGTTGTATAAATTGTTAAATAGAAAGATACTTGTTAACGATCCAACTAACTGTATTATGTGTACCTTTTTAAGTTATTTGCGTTGTTTTTTTTTTAAATAATTTTCTTTTTCCTCTTTAATAATGTTTCTAAAAAACAAAGTAAGAACTTGAACTTGCTTAATAGTGTTTTTAATGCTGTTAATACCCATTATAATCGGTAGTAGCAACGTAAATA
The DNA here is from genome assembly GCF_058129835.1 of Hydra viridissima. Classification (NCBI taxonomy): domain Eukaryota; kingdom Metazoa; phylum Cnidaria; class Hydrozoa; order Anthoathecata; family Hydridae; genus Hydra; species Hydra viridissima. The sequence goes on along the minus strand of NW_028324313.1, from coordinate 4,137,024 downwards.
TACCATTAGTACAACACAGTTTTCTTAAAATATAATTAAATAAATCTTTAGGCTGTCTCCAGTAAGACGTCTCGAACAAGACATTTTTTCGACGGACAACGAAGACCTTTTTAAGACATCTTGAAGACGTCTTTTTTAAGACATCTTTAAAGACGTACATAAGACGACTAAAAGACGTCTTATGTGTGCTGATTATACTCAGTAAACCGTCTTGAATAAAGCGTCTTTAGTCCGTCTAAGGCAAGACGTTTTTAAGTTGCTTTCTGTAAGACGTTTTTAAGCAATCTTGAATAAGACGTCTTCTCGACAGACAACGTAGACCTTTTTCAGGCATCTTTAAGACGTCTTTTTCCATCTTGAAAAGACGTTTTTAAGACGACTAAAAGACGTCTTTTTGTTTGCTGGGTATTTAGCATACCAGGAAAACTTTAATTTTCACAGGAAATAATATCTGGATTAAAAAATCAGACAACCCTAATTTTGATGTTACTTCGTCACTGACTTGCACGAGTAAGTAGACCTATAATAATAATAATAATAAAAATAATAATAATAATAATATTAGTGATAATAATAATAACAATAATAATAATACTGGTAATAATAATAATAATAATAACAATAATGATAATAACAATAATAATAATAACAATAATGATAATAATAATAATAATAATAATAATAATAATAATAATAATAATAATAATAATAATAATAATAATAATAATAATAATAATAATAATAATAATAATAATAATAATAATAATAATAATAATAGTTATAGTAATAATAATAACAATAATAATAGTAATAATACTAGCAATAATAATAATAGTAATAATAACAATAGTAATAATAAAAATAATAATAATAATAATTATAGTAATAATAATAATGATAATAATAATAATAATAATAATAATAATAACAATAATGATAATAATAATAATAATAATAATAATAATAATAATAATAATAATAATAATAATAATAGTAATAATGATAAAAATAATAATGATAATAACAATAATAATAATAATAATAATAATAATAATAATAATAATAATAATAATAATAATAATAATAATAATAATAATAATAATAATAATAATAATAATAATACTAGCAATAATAATAATAGTAATAATAACAATAATAATAATAAAAATAATGATAATTATTATTATAGTAATAATAATAATAATAATAATAATAATAATAATAATAATAATAATAATAATAATAATAATAATAATAGTAATAATAATAGTTATAGTAATAATAATAACAATAATAATAGTAATAATACTAGCAATAATAATAATAGTAATAATAACAATAGTAATAATAAAAATAATAATAATAATAATTATAGTAATAATAATAATGATAATAATAATAATAATAATAATAATAATAACAATAATGATAATAATAATAATAATAATAATAATAATAATAATAATAGTAATAATAATAATAATAATAATAATAATAATAATAATAATAATAATAATAGTAATAATGATAAAAATAATAATGATAATAACAATAATAATAATAATAATAATAATAATAATAATAATAATAATAATAATAATAATAATAATAATAATAATAATAATAATAATACTAGCAATAATAATAATGGTAATAATAACAATAATAATAATAAAAATAATGATAATTATTATTATAGTAATAATAATAATAATAATAATAATAATAATAATAATAATAATAATAATAATAATAATAATAATAATAATAATAATAATAATAATAATAATAATAATAATAATACTAGTAATAATAATAATAAAAATAGTAACAATAATAATATATAAAGTATTAGGGTTATGACTTTTTAACTTTTTTTAAAATATTGTTTTCTTGATATTGCATTTGATGAACTTTCGCCTGGAAGTTAACTTTTTGGTTATGTTGGTGGTTATGCTAGTGGTTATGCTAGTGGTAAGGCCGCCGAGAGGGGGGGGGGGGGCCAAAGGGACAGTTTGTCCCGGGCGGCAGATGTCTATGGGGCGCCAGATGCCGAAGTAAAATAAAAATAGTTTTTTTAATCTTTAAATGCCATAATTGAAATGTATATATTACTCGCGTTATATCATTATTTTTAATTCCTCGAAAATTTCAGAATTTAGAAAGTAATAGTAAATATTTTTCAACTCTTTACGATCAACTTATGGTAATTCATGTTTAAGATTTATATTTAACTATTGAAGTATTGATTTATGAAATTAGCTTTTTGAGATTGAGTTAACAATCTTTTGATGAATTTGAATAGTTGACAATGCCATTATTTTATTGATGCGTACGGTTATTTACAGTAACTGTTAATAATGAATCGTAAAAAACTTTCTGGTGCCCAAAATAGGGCATTGGCTTCCAAAAGGGTAAAAGAATGTGAAAAAGATAAACAAATGCTCCAAGAATTACGTTTGTTTTACAAAGCTACTAATCAAAATACTGATTTGATGGTGATTTAGTAGATATATATATATATATATATATATATATATATATATATATATATATATATATATATATATATATATATATATATATATATATAATTTTCGAAGCAATTTACAAATATTTTCGAAATTAATCATTTTTCACACAATGCCAATATCCGTTGCAGAGGGTGAAAGATCTTTTCGTAAACTTAAGATTATAAAAAACCATTTCAGAGCCACCATGGGACAAGAGCCACTTTCAAATCTTATGATGTTGTCTATTGAAAATGATCTCGCGAAATCATTGTAATATGATGAAATAATTTATAATTTTGCCTCTAAAAAAGCTCAAAAATTTTATTTAAATTAGGAATTGTTTATGATGCTGTTAGTTAGCAAAAAATGAAATAAAGTCAAAGTAGCTATAAAGGCATAATGTACTTTTTTGCTTCTATGCTAAGTATATATATGAAGCGAAATCTATAGGGGGCACAAAAAAGGTTTTGTCCCGGGCGGCTTGAAGGCTCTCGGCGGCCCTGGCTAGTGGTTATGTTAGTGGTTATATTAGTGATTATTTCACTTTGGTCATGTAATATTTTCGATGAATACATTCATATTAAATTCTCAAATTTAAATTAAAATGTCTCTTTGTAGTAAGTGATTGAAAGCAATAGTAGAATCATCTAGAAAAAAAGGAGAACGCACAATTTAAAAACAAAAAACGCTGTCTCAGCATACCAGAAATGAAAAAGGATAGTGTAAAATGTCTTTGAACAGAGACATTGTTTGTAGATTTTTGGGACTGTACGATGAAGTCAAAGGGTGAGCTGGCCGAGTAAAGAAAAGTTCTGAGGAGTTACTGAAGCTTTGGAAGAAGCTGAACTTCCCTTTTATTCCTAAGTTTTGCAAGTTTTACAAATGATTGACTGTAAAAATGTTTTAAAACATTGAAAGCGACCAAATGAAGAATTTTAAAAAAAATCTTCCTCATCTGTTTGATATTACAAAACCAAAGGGAAACTTTATGGAAAAAAAATTGAATCAAAAGGTTGAGTAAGATACACGACTGTGAAAATGGCCTCCATGTCAACAATACATCTTTCAAAACGGCCGAGAAGTCTATCTGAACTGTCACAACCAAGTGGTATTTATACTAAAGAAGACAAGAGCAGCACGGATTCGTGAGTTGCAGAAGTTTCTTTCCCTCTGAAGAAAACCTGCCAAAAGTGTGATTATCAACAAGGGACGCATCTACTGTTCTTTAAAACTTAGCTTAAGAGGGATTAGATCTACCCACGTCATTACAATTTGGAATATGGCGTCGAATGATTAAGAATGATGAAAAAACTTATCACCAAAGAGGAATTCTGCTTGAACTTTGACTGGAAGAGAATAGAAATTAAAGAATATCAGGTGTTCTGTCTGAAGAATTATGCCTGATTGGCCTGCCTGGCAATCCTTGTTTTCAAGTTTCTTAACTAGCCTTTTAACTAGTACGCTAATTGTTGACTTAGCCACATCATAAAGCTAAGAAATTTGCATATAAAGAATCTTCTTCTCTACAGCACGTGTTATTAAACTTTTGTTTTCTCTTGACGATTCCTTCGACTTTCCAATTATTTTTTAAATTCAATTTATGTTAAATATTATCTCCAGTAAATTAATGTTAATATAAATACATTTTTCTTAATGAAATTTTAATTTTCTTAATGGGATATGGATTTGTTTATAAACTTTTGCACGGTTATTTTTTCAATAAAACTTGAATTTCTTCCTTCTATTACAAGTTATCTTTTTTTTTTGAATAAATTACACTATACAATCACATTATAGGAAAAATTGTTAAAAATCTTAGAAAAATTGTTAAAAATTGTTAAAAAGTTAAGAAGTTAGGACAGAAAAACTTGAAAATTTAGCTGCTAACATATAGATAAATAGATGCAGACGAATCTCCCTAGTTGGAATCCTGTGAGAACATTTAAATGTATTAACTTTTTTATTTAGTTCTTATCTTATGCACGACATAAGTAGTAACTTTTGATGCCAATTACCAAGAAAAAATTTATCACCACACCTTTTTAAAAGTATAAAATTATTAGGAATAAGCCAATAAACAAAAATTAATTAGTTTTCTTATAATAAAATCTATTACTGAAATTAAACAGTCCTCTTTGCTAAAGAGAGCTGGTTCATTTCCGTAGTACAGTGGTTCCCAACCTTTTCTTACCCGTTCCCCAAATTATATATCATAAAATCTCCATGGACCCCTTTGCTTTTAAAAACTATTACAAGGCAAACATTTTAATATTGTAATTTTTATTCATCAGGACAATATTTTATTCAAGGTATTTTTTAATTGAGTAGACTATCTATGACCCAAAAATATTTTATCTTAGTTAATATATGATACAAAAACTGGTCAATGTGAATTCTGGCACTGCTTACCAGCAATTATTATCTGAAAACTCGGTTTAGTTTTTGATAGAGCACATCTAATAACTGCATCAATTTCAAGTCTATTTCTTTTTTTGGTTTTTACAGATAACATGGCTGAAAACCCTGCTTCGCACAAATATGATGTTGAAAAAGGAATAAGGGCTTTAAGTGCAATTGTTGAACACGATGGATATGAATTCCTCATTTTCAACCAGAAGTTATTTAATGGTGTTCTTTTGAAGTGATCCTTAGCAGTGGTATCATTCTTTAACTCTATAAATTCTTCTTGTGCTTCCTCATTCACATTTTTCACATCACAGGAAAACGGTGATATAATTACTTCACTACTCAAAAGCTTCACATCTGGAAAATAGTTACCAAATTCATTAATCAAATTATCTAGCTGACAAAGTATTTCTATCTTTATAACGTCAGGAAGCATGTTATTTCCAATTACGCTATTTAAATTTTGAAACATCAAATTTCCATTATTAATTCTAGTCTTATACAGTTTGAGCTTTTCAATGAATGCCTTCAGTTTATCCAAGTATGTAATGACATTAGCATTTTTGCCTTGAAGTTGCAAATTTAACTTGTTAAAATGACCCACAATGTCCACAAGATAAGCAGTTGTTATTTCAAAATTGTCAAATTCAAAATATTCTACCAGTCCACTTTTCATTTGATATAAAAACTTTCACTTCGTTTCTAATCCACATTCCAAATGTTGTGTGGTTCGAAATGGAAACGAGTGTACAGGCTCTCTAAATTCTTGTAAAAAAAATCAACTTGAATAAAACATTTGGAGCAATCTCTTTTACCCTAGTCTGCAATCCAGACTTACAACCCATCATGGCAGGAGCTCCATCAGTAGTAATTCCTAACAAATATTTCCATTGTAATTGATTGTCATTGAAAAACTGTTTCATAATTTCCATAATATCAGCTGTTTTTGTTTTTTCAAGGAAAGAAGAGAACAAAAATTCTTCTTTGAATTTATTATTGTGAATATACCTACAAAATAAAATTAATTGTGCCATTGAACTTACATCTGTGGACTCATCCAACTGAATAGAAAAATATGGTGATCCTTTAATTTCATTAATAACATTTTCTTTAATATTTGATGAAATGTCAGTTAGCCTTCGTTTGACTGTAGTATAGTAGGAGAGAATTAGCGAAAAATAGGGTCGAACCCGGACAAAAATGGTATAAAGCTGAAATTTTGCAGAGAGAAAGTAGACAGTGTCTGGATGAGCGTAAAAAAAAGCCCCGTTGATTGCGCTACGGGAACATCCCTTTTGGGGCAATTTGGGGTACAAAAAAGGGGCAATTTTGACAACACCAAAATATCATAAACTTTATATCGTTGGATCGAAAACTTTATGCTGATCAATATTTATATAAGAACTATTACTTGAAAAAAATTATTTTTTAAGTTATTTACTTTTAAAAAGTGTAAAATCGTTAAAATGTTATATTTTTTGTTTTCAAAACATAATAATATAACTTTTGCCTGCGCAATTTTAAATGGGAAAAAATTAGAAAATAATATATTCTTTTAAAATAACTTTAAGATTTGAATGCAAATTTCTTTAAAATTAGATGTCCGATATCTTACTTTTCTCAAAACAAATCATCAAGTAAATTTCTCTCGTTTTCAATTTCATCACTTGAATCTTCTTCAATTTCAAAATCCTAAAAATGCAAAATATTTGTTTTCCAAAAAAAAACAAAAATATTTAAAGAAGATTATGTGGATATTTAAAAAATAAAATTTACCGTTTTATTACTGCAGTCTTGCCTATGACAGCCACCATACAGACATGCATTTTAATACGTTTTTCCTGCAAGAACACATATTAGTTCCGCACATATTTCTTGACGAAGTTTTACAATCGCAGCGAATCACTTTTAATATATTGGGTGGTGCCACATCTTTGTCTGTTGGTATTGGAAGAAGGCAACCATTATCTAACTTCCATGCCCAGTAATCCGAAATAATTTCAGATACTGATTGTATATTATTGGATTTTTGCAGTAATTTTAAAAAACTAGGTTTTCCTTTTCCCAGTATTGAAGATGTCGAGTCACATCCTTACCATGCGTGAACAAATAACAGATGTTCTTTTAAATCCATTACTCGAGATTGAACGTCTTTAACACTCTAGAGTTTTTTCTTTCTTTCTTGATAAAAAAAAATCTCATTTAATTCATCTTTCCAACGATACATTAGCACAACTGCTATACCAGTATCATCAGCAACAGCAATGCATGGTGAAATTTCCTTTGCAACTTCCAACGATTTAGAGACAATTTTCGTGTCAGCATCCCCTTTGCAAATATATACTTCATATCCATCTCGTTTAAGGTAATCTGACAAAAGTAATATTAATTGTGCCTTGTTGTGTGAATTCGATAGAAAAAAACCTTGTGAGTACGGAACCTGATTATTTTCTCTTATAAGAAGATTTTGGGAAGAACCTTTGCATTTTCTTCTGATATGTTCATTAGATTTAATTGAAGATTTCTTATCATAACCATCAAATATAATATAAGTGGTGGCATAATTTTGTCTTATATAGCTGATGTAGGTCTCAACAATTTCTACAAACCTCATACCTTTGTTCCAAAGAACTCTGTGGAGTAAGGAACCTCCATCAAGGACATATTTGCAAAAACTGACATTTGTACTTGGTTTAATTTCGTCGTCAGGAAAAATCACTTTGCGCAAAGATAATTTGTTTGCTTTCAGCATTAGGTTATTTTTAAATAATGGGTGTGGGAGATGAGTAAGCTCATAATCAAAATATAGTTCACCGTCATCCTCTCTTTCTGCAATTGCTGCAAGTCTATTAAAAAGGAGTGTTGGATCGACACAACAGTCAGTTTGTTTGTCTAGTTTTACGCTATTGGTCAAAACATCTAAAGAAAAAAATGTATTCGTCTTTTTAAACTTTGCTTCATTGAACTTAAGGCCGTTGAGAAATGTTTGTAGACGAACACCTATGTTCTCAGCCTCGTCACAATTGACAAGATCTTCACCATTGACTGATACAAGACCCGTAGATAATGAATTTAGATTTCTATCGACAGTATTGAATGGATTTCTTACAGAAAACCAGTCATAAAACAACTCACAATGTTCATAATCACATACTAATCTTTTAATACCCATTTCTTTATTGCTTTCCGTAACTCCGATGTAAAATCCAGATAATTTATGCATTGCTTCATGAACACTTGCAGAATAACAGATGCTAATTGTCCGTAGGTTGCGCACATTTTCATCAAATCCTCTACCTCTAGTTAAACCACCATTGCATTTTATAGACCGCATCAGGGTCTGCTCTATTACAAGATCAGAAGATAGGCCAGCCCAATACCTTTCAGATCGGCGGACTGCGTGACGACCATCTAAAAATTGTTGATGTAACCATGGATTCGTTTCTGAAAGGTATTGCATTTCTTGCTAATAAAACCTGGAGCACTTGGCATAGTTTGAATGCCCTGATGCGGCAAATAAGTTTAGCATTTTTGAGATTGTTTGAAGATGCAAGTACCAGTTACAAGTTCTCTCTGCAACTAAAAATTCCTTTATGATAGTAATATAGTACATGTACAAGATCCATTATTTTTTTTTCAAATGTAAAAACTTTTACTACACGTAACGTTTAACTTGTAAGTTTTACTTTTCCATATAATAGTTTAAATATAATAAGACACAACTTTTTTTCGGAGTAAAACTAAATTATCCATTCATACAAAATGTTTCATTAAAAACTTTTTTTATGAAAACAAAAGAAATGATTAAGTTTTTCGCAGTAAAAATTTTCTTTTGAAAACAAAAAATCGAATGAAGTTTTGCGCGGCATTCACTTTTAACACGTTTACACTTTTTAAACGTAAATAACTTAAAAAATAATTGCTTTCAAAGTCATAGTTCTTATATAAATATTGATCAGCATAAAATTCTCAATTCAACGATATATAATTAATGATATTTTGGTGTTGTCAAAATTAGCCTATTTTTTACCCCAATTTGCCCCAAAAGGGATGTTCCCGTAGCGCAATCAACGGGGCTTTTTTTTACGCTCATCCAGAGACTGTCTACTTCCTCTGAGCAAAGTTTCAGCTTTATACTATTTTTGTCCGGGTCAACTCGCAATTCTCTCCTACTAGTACTTGACAAAGATATATTATCTATCTTCTTTACAGCTTCTTCTCCAAATAATAATCTAACAATTTCTTTTTTACATGGAAGTATAACTTCTTCAGTCAATGTCTGAGCTTTTTTCTTCTGTGCTATTATATATTAAACCTTATAAGATGCTTCTACTATATTCTGTTGAGTTTTGTGAATAATCCCAGTTTTATCCAGCTTACATCTCTTCAGTGATTCAAATTTTCTTTTGAAAAATTCAGAATCTTTTGTTCGAAGATCAGGATGGCACTTATTCAAGTGAATAGCAAGCTTTGAGGGTTTCATAGAGTCATTTCCTAGTACTTTATAACAAGTAATACACTGTGGGTAGCAAATGGTTTCTTTTAGCATGTAGGTAAAACCATATTTCATATATTCATCTGAAATGACTTTTTTTTACTTTTAGACAACTAAAGAATTTAAAAAATAATATAAAATAATGTAATATATTAACTCAAGATTTGTATAATTCAGTTGAGAGTAGTATATTCTCGACTATTCAAAGAAAATAATTCAAATTACTTTCTTTCAAACCAATTAGTTAGGAAAAATATTTTTACCATAAGATAAGATAATTTTACATAGCATTTAAAATTTACAGATGTAAGAATAATATAAAGTATTTATTGTTTCATTGTGGTTCGCAAGTCATAGACGGTTAACGTCGAATTGGCTTACACAGATTTTGTGCAATATATGTTGTCTAGCATGAATTACATTTTGAAGTTAAGATTTATTTGTTTCTTTAAAACAGAGAAAAATTTCAAAATTAAAATTCAATAACTCAAATTTGTTTTGAATTTACGTTTACCCTGTGGTCCTTTTCAAAAGTTTATATGGACCCCCAGGGGTCCATGGACCACCGGTTGGGAACCACTGATCTTAAATGTCAATTTTATTTACATCGTTTCGTCAAAACAACATTTTTTTTTTTGAAAACAAAAGTTTATTTTAAAAAAGTAAGGTGAATTCGCATTGTATATAACATTTTAAATAGGTTACATGGAGTTGTTTCACAATTTGGTAATTTCCAGATCTAAGGATATTAGGAAAACCTTTATACAAAAGATCGCCGTGAATAAGCTTGTTACAACTTGTACTTTGCATTTCTTATAAATTTATAAAAGTCTAAGAATAAATATGCTTCCGTGGCGCAATTGGTTAGCGCGTTCGGCTGTTAACCGAAAGGTTGGTGGTTCAAGCCCACCCGGGAGCGTCACACTTTTGTTTCCTTTAAGAGCCGTTTTTTCTAAGAATTAGGCAAATTCCTGAAACTGTGGAAGTGACCTCCTCCAAATTGCTTGAATTTTTTATATATTGATCAGAATATAGAGAAAACCTGTTGGGGAAAAAAAAAATTTTCAAAAATGTTTCGTTCACTCGGAATCTGGGCTTAAATTTTTGAGATTTTTTTAAAAATTTTTAGAAATTTAGTTTTTGCCACCTTTGAACCCATTTTTTTGGCAAGGCAAAAAGTTGCACATAGCTTTTGTAGTTAATATCAGACGTAACCCAAAAGCTCTCTCCAAAAAATATAAAAAAGTTGCGTGACACTGTGCGGTTGGCTAATTATCATAGTTCAAAAGTACAAAATCAATCACTTTTGTCAATTTTTAATCGGAGTTAATTCTAGCGGCGAAGTGTTGCACACAATTTTTCTTTTAGGATTTGAAATTATCAAAGGTATTGAGTCTAAAAATGCAAAGAAAGTTATGTGATACCTAAGGCCTATTAATATATTAAGGCTTGAAATTGGAAAAAAATGTTTTAGTATACTTACAAAATGAACCATTACGGCAGAGGCGCTTAGTTTTGTAAAAATGTAAACATATCCAACTGTCAATACAAAAAGGTCCTAACATAATAATAAAAAAAATTCGTGTGATTTTGTCACACGCATGATATAACATGAATTAAAAACTGAACAAAAATCTAACATCAAGATAACTATATTGCTAATTAAATAAAACATAAATCAAACATTTAAATGTTTTTCCATTTAAAAATTAGTTTTTCATTTATTAATAGAGTCATTTACACACATTATCCACCACATCACACATAATTTCTACTCTGCTGCAGTAAGTTTCTCTAAGAATAATGATATGACTGTATTATAGTCTTCTTCGGATAATGAATAATCGCCACAACCACTGATTAGAAAAGGAGCATTTACTAAACAGATAATTTTATCAGTTTGGTTATTTATCTCCTCGGTAGTAACTGGCCAGCGAAAAGTATTCTTCTCTTGCCCGTTAATCATACAATTAACTCTGATCCCAGTTATAGATACCTAAAAGTATTAGCGCAACATTTAAAATAATATAATAAAGAGTTTATGATTTGTTTAATTTTGCTTACATTCAATAAAACTTGTAAAGTCTTATATAATGTCATTCTGAAATTATTTTTACATTTTATTTATATTCCTTTTATTTTAGAGCACTGTTTTGTAAAACAAAATAAAAACTTGAAACTAATATATACTTTGAATAATACTACCTCCACAATATATCCAATATTCCATTGTTTTTCATATGCAACAGCAACCCAATCATTCACTTTCCATACAAGACAAATTTCTTTTGCAAGATTGGCGATGTCTTCCTCATATTTATTATCATCTTCATTGTCTCCTGCCAGATTAAAGTCATCATTTTCGCCATAAACTTCTTTGTTATCGTTAACCTGACTATTTTCATTATTTTCTGTTGTCGGTTCTACCAGCTTACCTTTTCTTTTCAGGTTACTAAATCTATAACAATATCAATTGTACATATTTTTAAACATATGTAAACAAACACACAAAATTATAACTTTCACCTAAATTTTAATTTCATATTTGTAAAAGAACTATTTAACAGTCAGAAACATAATCTAATTTGCAAAAGTTTTGATAGCAACAATGCCTACCTTGAAAATAAAGATCTTATCTGTTGGCTAGTTACATATTGATCAGGCGGAAGTTCTCTCCTCAGCTGCATGTGAACCTGCTCAGGGCTCATTTTATTACCTGATTCTTCTCCACGAATAAAGTATTTATACAACAGTTCTTTCTGCTGATTTGAAAATCTAAAAGAACTTCGAACTGGTAATGCCCAACCTTGCAATAGAAAAATGTTCATGCAATGTGGTTTGTCTTTTACGGAAGCAATGTTAGAGGATGAAGAAATTGGCATATTTAGTTGTGAAGTAATTTTCATCTTATGAACAAACGAGTTGCGAACTTTATCCAATGATGTTAATGATTTCGGAACTGTATGAAGACCGGATAGCATGTGTTCTTCTAACTCAGCATCGCTTTCAAATGATAAAGTACAATTCATTTCAGTGCAAAATCTTAATGAATATAATTGCCTGTCACTTCTTTTCTGTTTTTCCTTAAGTGACTTGTTACGCTTAATTGAATTATCTGTTTTGCTATATGGCAACAACAACTTAATCGAGGGTTGAATTTTAAGATTTCCATACTCTTGTTCAATTCCCTCACCGATATTGAAATAACGCCACATCTTCATACTTTTCTCACCAAACTCAAATGAGTGATAGTTGCTAATGTTCTTAATCTTTGGTCCAGTAACTACAGTTTTATCATTGCTAATTTGAGCAACTGCTACTTTTGCATCTTTAGCGCCAAAACTATAATGCATAGCCTTGTGTATATCTTCAGCAGTCAAAAGATTATTACCAGAGTCAACGTAACTCCTTAAAATTGTCTTTACAACTGCACTCTCCCTGTCACATTGATCTTTTCCACAACAGGGTTCATTATAATCATATCTCAGCAACTTTATATCTCTCTCTTTGCATACATTGTAGATTGCTTCAGCTGAAAGATTTCCCTGATAGCAGCCGGCATTATCAGATTTGGTAAACATTTTCTTGATATGCGGTTGATCAATTCTGAATTGGTCTAAAACTGCAGTGGCTAACGAAACAACATCACCTATTCCCTGATCACACCTATACATTGAAGTAAAGTAAACACGTTTGAATAACTTTCCTGCTATTTTTATGAAGAATATATCTACATGTAAACTCATTCCTTTCTTGCCAAAATACTCTCTTTGGCCCTCTCTGTATCGAACCGGAAGAATTTTTTGACAAAAATCTTTAAGCCAGAAAGCAGTTTCATCGTTTAATTGCTTAAAAGCTTCGATTTTTGCCTTTTTCTGTTGAGAATCTCTCATCAGGTGTTTTATGTAGTTGAATACATCCTTTACAGCAATTTCCAAATCATAAATAGAATCAGCATTGTCAGAATTTTGAATTGTTAGTTCTTTGATCATCTCGATAGCTTTGCACAAATCATAGCAATCGGCACATACCACTTCTGATATCTCTGTGTTGGATTGAAGATTTTTTTCAGATGGATCTGATAAGGCATGTTTTGAGCTATGAGAAGAAATGTTTGAGTCATTGACACTACAATTGGTTTGATAACTTGTTTTCAAATACCTTTTTCCTTTTTCAAGGGCAGCTTCGAGAGATTTAGAACTAAATCTTTGTGCCAATTTTTGTAATGTTTGAAAACCATTCATGCCTGAAGCAGTAACATCATCTAATCCAGCTAAGCTTTTTCGACTTAAAGGTTTTATTGCATGCAATACTTTCCACAAACTTGAATCAGATAATGGTATATAATTGTTTTCACTACAACTTTTTCGATAGAAAATGATAGCGTGGCTATAATTTGTCGTCAGTATTGCATGCACTATCTTTTGTTCTTCACCGCTGTCGTATTTTAATTTGGTTATTCCATAAGCAACATCATGCAAAATACCGCTTGTAAATATAAAGTCTAAGAAATGTTCACACTTTGTTTGATCAAGACTAGATCGGACGAATACTTTCTTCTCTGGAAATGCCAACCCTTTATGAGATGCATGCCATTTTCTTGCTGTTTCTATACGATGTTTGGTACACTCAAATGTGTTCATTATAAACTTTTTGGTATACTTGGTATGGTCTAATAATGAGAGGATAACTAACTTTCCCACGGAATCACTTTGCTTATATACTTTCTGAGCACGAATAATTTCAATTGGGAGAGGGCTATTTATTTCATCAACATTTTTAATGTTAAGAAAATCTATAAGTATTTCCTCTTGTCCAGGAGCAACAGCTTCCGCAAATTTTTTCTTTAATAAGTTTTCTAGGCGAACATACTTGCGTTTTAACTTATCTTTAGTAGTATCTTCCAGATATTCGAACTTCCTTTTTAATCTAAATTTTATTGGACTTGCATTAAGAACCTCAGTTACACTCTCACGGCTTCTTAGAGATTCGTCCAAAATCTCCTGTGAAACATTAATTTCACCGGGATCAAATTCTTCATCTGGAGTAGCAGGTGTCATATATGTTTGTTCTTGTTGTGTTTGTGTTTCTGTACATAAATTGGTGTTTTCGTTGACTCTAGATAAAGCAGTTTCTTGCTTTAAATGGGTAAAATACAGCATTGCACAAACTGAAAATACTTCATTGTATCGCTTTGACATTGATATGACGGCATGTATTGGTGACGCCCTTAAAGCGGGAGATTTTTTTCCTTTTATATTTAGATGGTGAGGATGAAAGCATGTTTTTGGAGGACTCCATGCAATACCAAACGTGTACCGGTGAAAAGCACATATTTGTTCATCCTTTTCAAGATTTCTTTTAAGTCTATTTGCAATAAGTCCATTTTCTTCCCAAATATTATTATCGTTTAATCGCATGACCTAAAAACAATTTTTTAAACAATTATTAAGTGTGTCATTTAAAGCATTGTTTATAATCTGACTCTTCACGAAAAATGTTTACAAGTTTGAAATACATTGTTGTTATTATTAAAATACAATATTGCAAGAGTGTGATTAATTTAGTGATTATTTATTAAAAGAGTGAGGAATTAATTAAAAGAGCTATTTTTTTTTGTTTAAAGAACTTTGTCTCAAAATCTTATTGCAGAGAAGTTATAAAGTATGTAATTATAAAAATTATATTACAGTCTGCGTAAATTTAAAATACATAATTACCTTTAAGTTGATGAGGTGTTTCTTAACATCAACATCTCCCAGCTGATGAATGTAGAACATTTTGTTTATAATTTTATGTTTTTTGAATGATCCACAATTTCCTTTTGAAAAGCAACAACAGTTTTCATAAAAATATTTGTTTTGTTTCATACTCAACTAAAAACAAGTTCTATTTATGCAGTACCTATTTCTCAATAGCAATGATAAAATATCTACTCTATTTATGCAAATTTTAAAGATCGTTAAAATAAAGTTAAGACATTTTTATGGTAAAGTAAACAACCGCCCACTAACTTGTTTCTCCACAATCGTGATATCAGCGATTCTTCTTCCATTCGATCACCACAAGTTATTTGGTTATGACGTAAATTTAAATAATTCACTTCTAATCATGTATTGTTTTTTATTATTATTTATTTCAATTGTTATGATTTCTATATCATAGTCAGAAACGCTTAAATTTTTTCTTAACATTACGTGCAATGTTTTGTGTAATGCTAAATGCTAATTTTGGATGATAGAAATTTTATTGTGAGCGAAAACCTCATCTGTGTGTCCAAAAAAATATCTCTTCGTACTTAATCATTTTTAACAATTTATACCTTTATTTTTAACTTAATATCTAAAGATCACACGAATTTTTTTTATTATTATGTTAGGACCTTTTTGTATTGACAGTTGGATATGTTTACATTTTTACAAAACTAAGCGCCTCTGCCGTAATGGTTCATTTTGTAAGTATACTAAAACATTTTTTTCCAATTTCAAGCCTTAATATATTAATAGGCCTTAGGTATCACATAACTTTCTTTGCATTTTTAGACTCAATACCTTTGATAATTTCAAATCCTAAAAGAAAAATTGTGTGCAACACTTCGCCGCTAGAATTAACTCCGATTAAAAATTGACAAAAGTGATTGATTTTGTACTTTTGAACTATGATAATTAGCCAACCGCACAGTGTCACGCAACTTTTTTATATTTTTTGGAGAGAGCTTTTGGGTTACGTCTGATATTAACTACAAAAGCTATGTGCAACTTTTTGCCTTGCCAAAAAAATGGGTTCAAAGGTGGCAAAAACTAAATTTCTAAAAATTTTTAAAAAAATCTCAAAAATTTAAGCCCAGATTCCGAGTGAACGAAACATTTTTGAAAATTTTTTTTTTCCCCAACAGGTTTTCTCTATATTCTGATCAATATATAAAAAATTCAAGCAATTTGGAGGAGGTCACTTCCATTGACTGCCTGATTCTTACAAAAAATGACTCTTAAAAAACGTGTTTAATTCTTTTATGTTTAAAATTTTTTAACAAACCCGTGACATGAGATAAACAAGTGTTTTTAATTACTAATAATCGATAGTATTTATTTTTTAATTTTCATCAAATAAATCCAACTTTTTTACAATAATTAAAGAAGCTTGACAATCCAAATTTTCCACTGGTGTTAAAAACAGAAATTAAGTCAGGACTTAGTGATGGCCATTTGAATTAATCATTTTTTCTCTGATGACCATAGCGACTTTTTTAAAACTAGTTGACAAAAGCCTTCATTGCTTTTGCTGTCTATTTAGGATCGTTGTCATAAGGAAGATAAATGCTTTTTGGAATTTCTTTCTCGAATGTAGAATGCGTTTTTAATTTTGTTGATCAATAATACAAACAAAAAGGTGAACTTATAGAGCCTCTACTGAATCATCAAGTTTCCTTCACTATATTTCATAGCTATTGGTTCATCAGATGGAATTTTTGCTTAGGGTATGACAGACATTACTTTATTCTATCATACGCAAATATCTTGAACTTTACTTCAGAGATTTTTTTGCACTCTAAAGGAGTCCAATTTAGCCAATTCGAGGAAGACTTTGGTGTTCTAGGCGATAAATAAAAGACTTTTTTGCTGGTTGTCTACCGAACAAATACCAAACGGCAGGCTTCGTTTTAATTTACGCTTGACTTTTTAATTCGAAAATCAGAGTTGTTATCTGTCCAAAATGTCCAAGACAAATTTCCTGTTGACATAAAATATGTCCGAAATAATTTTCTGCCAACTTACTTGGACATAACTTTATGTCTGAGACATTTTCTGCCGACATCAAATATGTCCGAGATATTTCTCTGTCCACATAGTTTTACATAATTTTATGTCTGAGACATTTTCTGCCGACATAAAATATGTTCGAGACATTTTTCTGTCCACGCATTTTGACATAATTTATGTCGAAGACATTTTCTGACGACATAAACTATGTCAGAAATACTTTTCTGCCCGTGCAGTTTGACATAATTTTAGGTCTGACACATTTTCTGCCGACATAAATTATGTTCAAAATATTTTTCTGCTAATACAGTTTGACATAATCTTATGTCTGACACAATTTCTGCCGACATAAATTGTCAGAATTATTTTTCTGTCCACTTACTTTGATATAATTTCATGTATGAGACATTTTCTGCCGACATAAAATGTCCGAAATATTTTCTATCCACATATTTTGACATAATTTTATGTCTGAGAAATTTGCTGTTTCTAATTTTTAAAGAAAAAATCAATCTTACAACTCCACAGCGCATTTCAGATTAATTTGACGAGTAAAATAAAAGTTTCGATTTCCCCTCATTAGAATGTAAAAACAATCTCAAACTTAATTTTTATTACTGAATATGGTTTTTATTATATGGCGTCCTGTAACACATTACAAATTAAGTTAAGTAGAAAGAAAATTAGAACTTTTAATGGAACCATTTCGAACCATTTACAGCATCTATGATCTAATCGTGTACAACATAAAGAAATAGAAGATAATTCTTTGTCAGAAAATTTAATTCCGTTCCAGGACAGGTCAAATAATTGAATCAGTGTTTTTTAAAAGGGCTGATTTGATATTTTTTTTAAAATTCACTTTTTGTGTGTTTTGTGTCCTTCTATGATAGCTTCATCAGTTTATGTTAAAAATGTGTTTAAATTTTATCTTCTTACAGAAATAAAGCCACCTGAAAGTTTTTGATTTTTTTTTTTAAAGGCAAATTTGTTTCAAATACGCCCTTTTTAAAAAAATCACTCTCCAGCTGATTCGTACTTTTAGCCGCAATACGCGGAAAATATAAACAGTTTCGATTTCGAAATATTCGATTTTTTTTAAAAGCGCCAATTTTTCGAAATTTCATTACTTAATTATTAACAAACGAAATGTTATAACAATTATCAAAGTGTACTAAGATATTACTCTTGCATATATTTTTTAAAAATACATTACTCAAATTCTGTATATTTAATATTAAGAGATGTAAAGAGTTTTTTTAGTTTTCTCAAAAACGGGTTTTGAGCAAATCAGCCCTTTTAAAAAACACTGATTCAATTTATGGTCGAAGCAAACCTTATTAAAAATTTAATTTTTCACCAGAGCGGCGTTTCAGATTAAAATAGATAAACCACAGGACCTGAAAATCAACGGAGAGTGCTTTAATTCGAAGTAAAAGTTTTAAAAAATCCCACTAAAAACCCTAATATTCTCCATTTTGAGATAAACAAGTTAATGATCTTTTAGCTTACAAAAGCAATACATTAATAGCATGGTTTTTACGTTAAATAAGTCGTTAAAGTATGTTTATCTTGCGCAATTTTTTGTGGCTATGAGAATAGCCCTTTTTTGATTTATTAGAAAATAAACTATAATGCAAGTTATGTACTTTTGTAATAGATTTTTTAAAAAAATTTTATAGTTTTGCTTCCTAAAAGAAGAACTTTTGAACTTCAGTTCGTAATCGTTTTATCACACTTAAAATTTATAAAATAAAACCCTTAAACCGTTTTCTTAATAAAAAAAAACCAGCGTGCAATACGATAATACTTATTCATCAATTTGTCTACATTCTCACATTCTACGTTCAACCTTTATTTGAAATCTTCCATTAATTTCATTTCGCTATAACACTTTCGTTATAATACTTTAAAATAACAATGCTAAAGCTGATGAAACCAGCTCTGTTTATTGCGCAATGTAACGGTAATTCATTTTCGTTAAAAATAAAAGCGTTTTGTAAAAGATTTTTTTAAAATGGCGAATATAAGGGTTTTTAGTAGAATTTTTTAAAACTTTGACTTCGATTTAGAGCTTTTTCCATTAATTTTCAGGTCAATGTTTTTATACTTTTCTGAATCAGCATAAAATTCTCTATCATAATCAATCATAAAAAAGGGGGAGGGGGAGAAACTGCATTAACGCCCTCCTCAATTAAACCAGCGCACAGTGACTCAAAACAGCAAAAAAATGGTAATAAACCCCTCACAACTTTTCTATAAATTAAGTGCCCTTTTTTAAATAATATTAAATTGCAATAACTTTTTATTTCAAAAGTATAAATAATTGTTTCATAAAACTTTTATTTTGTATTTTATAGTTAAAAGAAGTAAAAAAATTTGATATTATTTTCAAAGAAATCTGAAAAATGTGAGATTTTTATTTAACTAAAATAGAGTATTTTTAATTTAAATAAAAGTGTATATTTTTTTTAAAGATAATCTTTTGGCTCTATATATTTCAAATTTACTTAAAAGAAAAAAAAAGTCTGATTTTTTTGTTTAAATTTAAAGACTTTTCTAAAAAAAAGGTTGCAAGAAATTGTATTTTTTCTGTTTATATATCAGCTAAAAAAATGTTCCACCGAGTTCCAAAAATATATACATTTTTTCTAGTTAATTAACATTTCTACTTTAAAATTATAAAGGGATTACTGCGGTCTCCTGCGGTATTGGAAGTTATTAAAGAAATAAAAATGTTGATAAACACTTAAAAACCTCGTTTTCCGCCATTTTTAAAAGTATTTATTAATTGATAAGTACAACATGTTTGAAAAAGCTTAACTGAACAACTTTAGTATTTCCTGTAATATAAAGTTAACTTAGTAATATAGTGTTATTACAGGATGTAACAATGTGACAATTGTTAAAGCCATTACAAAATAAAATTTTAAACAGTGTAATATAAAAAAATATATAATGTAATTTAAAATGTTTCTGATTTATTAGTTTTATTATATTGATGGTTCTTAAAAACAATAACAATGAAAAGATTAGATCTTATCCCAAAGATACGTGACCTAGGAGTGGATAAATTAAGATTATGGAAGGATTTACTTAATGAAATAAAAAATACTGAAGAAATTCGCAAAGAAAACTTAAATAAAGTAAAGGTTGCTTTAGTTATATTTATTTCAAAGGTGAAGAGAAAACTAACACAATGTGGACGAAATTATGATACATTTATACAAAAAGAAAATCGTTGGCTTCAAAGAAACCTTATGAACAATAAAAATTGTCATTTTGGTTCTGGAAGGCCCCATAAGCAATGGAATGTTCTTGGAGAGCAAAGCAAAAGAAAAAAAAATTAAAAGAACTCGCCACTGAACATCATGAAGCTCTATTTTTAGCTTCTGCAAAAAGTGCAAATGCTGCTGGAGAAAAAAAAAAAAGCTTCTTTTTTAAAAAACAATATGTCTAATGTTTAGAGATAGAAAAAGTTGATAAAACTTTGGATAAAACCTTTCCCATCATTATGAGTGTAGAGGAAGCTCTTGCATTAAAAATGAACACTGATCTCAGCGATAAACAATATCAAATGATCAGAAACTCAGCTCTTGTTCACAATGTACATATTTATCCTACCTTGCACGATATTTTGGTGGAAAAATTGAAATGTTATCCTGAGAATATACATTTTTCTGAAATTTCTGCAAAGTGTACTCTTCAAAGCATGTTAGATCACACTGTGAGTAGAATAACTGAAATGATTGATATGCCTAATTGTGGTCAAGGTAACGAAATATTTGGAGTTTTATATGGAAAGATTGGTTTTGATGGAGCATCAAGCCAAAGTGTTTATAAACAGAAATACTTTGAGACAAGCATCACAAGTATAGAACTTAAGAGTGAAGAAAATCTTTTTAGTACAGCTTTTGTGCCTTTATTGCTCAAAGTAAAAGATGGTGAAATTTGGAAAAATGCAAATCCTTCAAGTTGTCACTTTTGTAGACCTCTTCATCTACAATATAAAAAAGAGAGTCCAATTTTATCCAGAGAAGAAGAATCAGATCTAAAAAATCAAATAAATACCTTAAAGACGTCTTGCAAAGTTTTTGATATTGCAGGAAGAAAGGTGACCTTTAATATCAGCTATAGAGTTGATCTTACAATGTTTGATAAAAAAGTAGTTAACGCACTTACAGAGACAAAATCCACTCAATCCTGCAATGTTTGCAATGCTAAACCCAACAAAATGAACAATATTGGTTTATTAAAAGCAAAAACTGAGAATGAGTCAGCCTTGGGGCTTGGAATTTCAGCTTTGCATTGCTGGATAAAATGCTTGGAATTTATTCTTCATTTGAGTTATAAAATTGAAATTAAAAAGTATAAGCCAAAAACAATTGAGGAAAAATTATCTGTAGATATTCTACTAATATCAATGAATTAGATTTATACTGCACTGAAACAGCTAAACGTATAGTGAGTTTGTACAACTGGTATGTTATGCCTCCCACTGTACATAAACTGCTGCTTCATAGTTCTTCCATATCACATAAATTACCTTTGCCAGTCGGGGTATATTCGGAAGATGCACTGCAGAGTTTAAATAAACAGATAAGAAATTCTAGACTTAAGCACATGGCAAAAATTTAAAGGTTAAACACAATGATGAATCAGATGCACTACCTTCTAGCAAGATCAGATCCAAAAGTATCAAGCATATCTTTTAGAAAACATAAGAGCTATCGAGGAAAACCGTTACCAGATGAAGTTATTAAATTAATTGTAATGTAAATAATAAAATGAATGTAATAAATACAGTTTTTTTTTCTCTATGTATCAACCTCCTTTAAAAACCATTTTTATAAAAATATCAAGTAGAGTAATATATCAAGATAATGTGTTTGTCTTGAAGATTCTAAAACTTGAAAAAAAAATTTTTTGTACGCGTATAGTCACCTTAAACGCGCGTATACGCGCATAAGCCGAAACTACGCATAAAAAACAAATTTATTAATAAATTTGAAATCTCTGACCCAAAAATTAATATTTTGATATATAACATTATTGATTTACGATTTTATGTCAAATTTTATTTAATTTTTACCGTTTTTTGATCGTTCTGAGTCACTGTGCAGCGTTGCCACATGGTATGATAGGATGCCAATATTTCGAGAATTGGCATTTTTTTGATCCAATGGTATTTTATGGCCATTTAGCTTTATTTTGGCATTTTGACCCAGAAAAATTTAAATTCTTGAAAAAAGTATTTATTTCGGAAAAAAAGTTGAAATTAATTTTTACTCCAAAGGATGATAAAAAAACACCTTTTGACTTCCAATCCGAAGATTAACTTGTTGATTCCATTGATGAAATTTGTTCAAAATAAAGTGACGGAATAATCGTTTTGTAACAGCTGCGATATGAAAAATGCTTAATTTTAGCATTTTACATTATCGCTTTTGGCATTACACATGTAAAAAATGTTGGCAACGCTGAATTTAATTGTCAATTAAGACGACTGAAATATGACGCCTTGGAATGCCCGCTTCCACGTTTGAGACGTTAAGACGATTTTTCTCGCCGATTTAAAAAAAACTCTCGAAGCTAGACCCTTTTGATCCAAATGCTTCTCAGTTGTAGATTTTTATATCACAGTCATTCTAATAAAAAATTAGAATGACTGTGATATAAAATAAGATGGATTTTTTAAAAACTTTTACTTCGAATTAAAGCACTCTCTGTTGATTTTCAGGTCCTGTGGTTTATCTATTTTAATCTGAAACGCCGCACAGTGGAAAATTGTAGAGCAACAGCATATCATAAATGTTTTTTACTAATGTCGCTGCTGTCATTATATTTCAATTTTATTTAATAGTTTAATGGTCAATCATTACTATAATGCAGGAATTTCACATAACTTTATGTAAAAATAAAAGATTTGAAGCCTTATTGTTTATTACTTTTGCGGATGTTCATTTCAAACCTGTTCGCTTCATCACTTTAAAAGTTAATTTTCTAAAAAACTTTCTAGGAATAAGTATAAAGTATTATACATTTTTGAAAGGCTCATGTTATGGAGATTTTAAGAAAATTATACATTTTTACTTATATGGTTCAGTTTAGGAGTAATTATTTGAACAATAAAATAAATGAAAAAAATTAATATTCTTCAAGTTCACTGAGACTTTTGGTAGTTACCAACGCTTCCCCACGCTTTACATTTAATGTAGTATTGTAGCTTAGGTGTTTATTAAAAACATGTATAAGAATGAGTTGCAGAAACGTGCGGTTTCCGAAATTATCGAGAAAAGAGTGATAAAAGTGAAAAAACAGAAAACCGCTTTTTATCGTGGTTTCAAATTTTGTTCATTTATAACAATAGCTTGGTATATGTTTTTTAACTTATTATCAATTTTTTATTTATACCATGGCATTCTTGTATTTTTGCACTCCTTTTGTAGTGAATGTACACTGCCAATATATAAAGAGTTGAAACATTTATATCAGTATAACAAATTCACAGTGGAAATTAAATCAACTCGTTTGAGTATTGAATATTACTTTAGTTACTTTTGTGACTTGTTAAAATGACAACTTTTAAGTGTTTGAAATGTAAATTATTGCTTTCCTATATTGATGGAGGAAAGACAGTTGAGGCACTGTCAACAATTTATAAAAGAAAATTATCAACTTTCTGAGGACAACTTGTGTTTCATCATGGGTGATATTCAAAGGCACATTATTCCGTCTTTTAATAAACTATGGATACTGGCGTCACGAAAAAAGGAAGCTTTTTTATCTAAGAACAGTGATTGGTTGGATTCTGAATATTGTGTATCTTTACCTAACTCAGAAGAGGCAATTACCGACTCCACGCCATCTACTTCTTTTGAAAAACGCGGAAGGCCGTGCGTGTCTTATGGAGATTCGTCAGAATCCAGCAAAAAAAAGAAAAAATTCCATGTTACTTAAGGAATATGGATTCGAGCATATTTTTAATACATATCTTCAGGCGTTGCATTCAATAGGAGAAGAAGCAGAAGCAAAACTTGTGGAATCATTAAGGATTGCTGATAAAGACAAAAAAAAAATTAATATCGAGTTTTATGGAAAACGCAAGCCAGAAAAATATGCTAACTGATGAAAAAGCACTCAGCGTGTTAATTGATTCAGATTTAACAAAAGCACAATATTTGTACATGAGGAAGGTGACAAATGAACGAAATTGTTCCATATTTCCACCATATTGTAAAATTCAAGAAATTAAACAGACCTGCTATCCACCATCTTCTGCAATAGAAATTACGAACACACATCCGAAAATTCTGGAACTGCAAGATTTATTGGATCACACTGTAGCTAGAATTTTGACCATAGATTCCGTGTACAGTATTGAATTCAAGCATTTACTTTCATATAGTAAATGGGGCTGTGATGGTTTCACTGGCCAAAGCCAATACAAGTAGAAACTTCCAGAGGAATCTGAACTTATTTCTGATGCAAATTTGTTTACTAGTTCTTTGGTGCCTATCAAACTAATTGATATAGTAACTGGCGCAGTTGTTTGGCAAAATCCGGCACCTTCATATGTTCGTTTTTGTCGACCTATATGCATAGAATTCTGCAAAGAGATTTCTAAGAAAACTAAAGCCATTGTAGATGAAGTAAAGAGCCAAATAAATTCTTTGCGTGAAATGTGCAAGAACTTGATGAAGATACTCTGCAGCTTTTGAAAGTCAACGAACTGATTTCAGGAACTGAAAGTCCCTATGTAGTTATGATATAGTACCTTTAAGGTGGTACCAGGGTAAAAAACGGCTATTTTTGATAAAATTTTGAAAAATACCAAAATTAATGTTTTGAATTCTTAAATCTTCCTATTTCAATATGCGTATTGCAAAAAGTCAAAAATCTTCTTAATTTTAATCAAATTTGGCCTTTTTTTAAAGAGCAGTTTGGTTCTTGCTTCATAACAACGACCTTAGAAACGCTTTTTTTCTCGCTAAATCTCAATTTTTCAGAAAAAATAACTTTTCATAGAAAATAGATAATAGGCTGAAATTTTGCAGGTTTAAAGATGAACATATTACGAATGTTGTCTGTGAAGCAAATTTTTATTATTTTTTATTTAAAACTCATTTTTATCATGCTTTGGTCCCAAACTACCTTTAATTTTATATCTTAAAGTTCGAATGTCAACCTGGTAAAGTTAAAAATGTTTTAAAAAAATCTGTTTCATTGACAACATTCTTAATACATTAAAGAATTCATGTTCAAATTTTCAAGCAGTTTTGACTCTTTTTGAGCTAGTTATATTAGATGAAAGAATAAGCAGTTTTGGGGGTAACATAACACTAATTATGCGCATAATTAATGACGTCATCACTATTTTTTTTTTGGGGGGGCTACTGTTTTATATATTTTTTTTGTTCATTAATAGAAAAGAGCTAAAGTCTATTAATAGTTTTCAATTTCTTGTTAAAAAGTTACCTTTACCCTGGTACCACCTTAATATACCTATACATTATTTCATAAAAGCAACTATTTAAAAATTGTTATTAAGAAACTGTTTTAAATATTTCTATAATTAGTAGGTAAGCACTTTATGTATTTTTCGTCGTTTTTAATAATTTTAAGGTATTTTCATACATTTGTAAAGCATTGTGTTAAAGTGTAAATTAACAAACTGCCAATTTTGAAGTTTTTGATTTTTATTTATTTTTAATATTGTATTACAAAAGATTCTTATAAAAAGTATTTCTCAAGAAGCGTCATATACTACTTTACATTTGTGCAAAATTTCAAATCTCTATTTTTAGTAACAAAAAAGTTATCGATTTTTGGTCCGAAACACACCTTTATTTTCCACTGTGCGCCGTTCTGGTGAAAAATTAAATTTTTAATAAGGTTTGCTTCGACCATAAATTATTTGACCTGTCCTGGAACAGATTTTATTTAGGATCAATTATTTGCTAATTAATTGATAAATCGCTGCGAAAAAAAATTTCGCAGCGATTTATCAATTAATTAGCAAATAATTGATCCTAATTTTTAGAAGTTTTTCAATCAAAAAATTCATCACAACATCATCAGGCAGCTTTTAATTCATTAAAAATCAACTTAAAATATTGTGAATTTCAAATTAATTTCAATTGCGTGCAAATGGGTCGAAAATCAGTTTCTAGTGACATCAAATGGCAAGTTATTGGTATGGCGCGGACAAAAAATCACACAAACGTTCAAATAGGCAAAATACTTAACATTTCTGAATATTGCGTTAGAAAAACCATCAAAACCTGGGAACTTATCAAGGACGTCTCCGACATGCCGCGTACTGGGAGACCATCCAAACTCAGCAACCGTGACAAAAGTGGTATATTCAGAATGAGCAGAGAAAACCCCAGACTCAGCTACAAAAAGCTAGCACAAATCTTCAATGAGTCAAAAAATAATTCAAAAGTTAGCAGAGAGCTCGTGAGACAAACATTGTCGGACAAAGGTATTGGAACGTACATAGCTGCTAAAAACCTATTCTTTCAATCACGGATAAACGTAAACGACGAGTGTGGTCCAAAGAAAGGCTGGACTGGTCTGTAGAACAGTGGGCAAAAGTTATTTGGAGTGATGAAGCTAACTTTCAAGTTGTAAACCGCAAGGGAAGAATCTATGTCAAAAGATTTGCAACTGAGAAATATTCAGACAGGTTTTTGCAACATCGTCGACAAGGCGGTGGAGGTTCGGTTGGCATCTGGGGATGTTTTTCTCACAAAGGTATAGGTTTCTATGAGCTGTATGAAGGCCGAATTAATCAATACACCTACAAGAACACATTGGAAACGTGTTTAGTTCCATCAATCAGACATTTGTATGGCAGAAGCAAGCAATTCATCTTTCAACAAGACGGGGCTTCAGCTCATACAGCACACTCAATCAAAGAATGTTTTTTGAAAAAAAAGTTCAATGTGATGCCCTGGTGCCCTAGATCACCAGATCTCAACCCAATCGAAAATATTTGGTCTTGGATCGACAATCAACTGACATACCATGAAATTCAATCAACTCAGCATTTAAAGCAACTTTTGAATGAGTACTGGCTGAAGGTACCTCGCGTGATGTGCATGAAATTAGTTGAATTAATGCATAAACGAGTTTATCTTTGCTATAAAAACAAAGGAGGACACTTCAAATATTAATTTCGCTTTTTGTTCGAATGTTGCAATTCGTTTAAACTGTTGTGCTTCTTATTTTTCCTATAAGATTTTTTGTAATGGCTTTTTTCTAACTAAATATTAAAATATTCATTTTAAAGCTAATTACTTTTTCTTTAATAAATAAAAAAAATTAAGTCGATATCATTTTACAGTTTTTCTTTATTAAACAAAAACCAAACATACTTGATAAAAATTCTGCAATCGTTTAAACTTTCGTGAATAGCTGTAAATATAAAATGTTTCATCAAAAGAAATTTGAATTTAAAAACCTTTCAATTAATGTTTTATTTCTTGCAATAAAGGAAAAAATGCAAGACCTTCCTTCCAAGGTAGAATAACAACCTTTCGGCAAAGACTTTTCATTTTTAACTCAACCACTTTTACTCTAATTTCATCAATACTTGGTATGAAGAAAATTTGAAAGGTTTTAGACTGAATAGGTTGTGTATATAAATCATTTTGTAAATCAAGTCTAAATATTCTACATTTAAAATATCCAGATGATAATTTCTCATCAACAAAATAAAATTGAGTTTCTCCTATGTAAAAGCATGAATTATTCAGCTTCACTGAAACTTTAAGTTTTCGAGATTTTGTATTTAACATAGATTGTATACTTTGATATTGCTTGGCTATTTGAATAACAGGACTCTTTGATTTTTTACTGCTTTCTTTAATGTCTGCATGCAATTTTCAAAGGGAAAACAAGATATGTCATTTAGTGAACAACCAAATTTAACAACATCATCACAAGTATGAAGTAAACAGTGAACATTGTAAACACAGAATGAATTTGTATATAAATGCTTTGAATTGATAACAAAGTAATTAATTAGTTCTCTTGCAAACGCAAGATGTTTCCTATATTCAGTGTCTTCTTTATTTAAGACAATCACCGTTGGAACATGCAATGTTAAAAAATGATTATAAATTTCTTTGCTAACAACACCCTTTAAAACTAAAGGACCAGTGTATAAGATAAATTGTCTGAACTCTGTTGCTTTCCACTGATCTAACTCTAAAAGGGAAAACGGTTGTCGAGCAAATTCAGATGGCATCATACCACATAAGCTTAATAGATTATCAGATATTTCTTTTATATGGCCATTTGAAAGTCTACAATGTTTTGAACCAGACTTTAAAAATGTAAGTATGCGTCTTACTACACCAAGACAAACCATGTGCATGTAATCCAAAATAAAAACAGAAACACAAGATATTTTAAGTTGAACTAAAGGAGTAAGAGATTTCTGATGATCAGTGTACAAAAAGGAATTAAACTCCTCAGTTAATCTTGGAGTTGATGAGTTGTTATCAATAAAAACCACTCTATGTTCCTCACAAAATTCTTTAACTTGGCATTGTTCATAGGAGTAATATCCTGTATTAGTTTGCATACATTTAAGAAAAGAGCAAGAAGGTGCATCACATATGAATGCTTTAAGTGTAACATCGATTTTTTTATCATTACAGTATAAACCATCACCACTTAACAATAAAGATTCTTTGAAGAAATTATTGAGAAAATCATTCAAGCAGTCTGGTTTACCATCACCACAGAAAAGTGCAATAATAATTATACAGTTCTCTATTAGACCAAGTATTGGCCATAGTTGAAGATTAGAAGATTTAAAAAGGTAGCCCATCAACATTAATAGTAATAGATAACCCAGTACATTGAGAATCATTTTTTAAATTCAAAAAAATATTTATGCCATCAGCAATAGTAAAGTACGCATAAGTTCCACCACACTTCCTATCTACTGTAACAACTCTAGAGGTTTTTAAAAGGGTTCTTGCATCTTTTGGTAACTCAGAATGACCATGTTTTTTAAGAATACTCAAAAGCTCGTTTAATTGGTTTTGAGAAATTTTGCTTTTCGAAGACCACATTGCAAAATCTTCTGATAATTTTTCTGTTATCAAAAGTGGTGCTGCATTACAACACTCAAAATTCTCATAATTACAACTCGAAGACTTAATGTTTTCTCCGCATTCTTTAAAAACATTAATTAGGGCTTTACAAAGATTTTTTGGCTCAGCCTGAGAAGCATTAAATTCAGGATTCAAATTCGATGTACTATTATTAATATCTTCATCTTCAAATGTCATTATAAAATTCAACATACTTTTATTCAAGCGACGACGCTTCATTCGATTTTCAGTTTCCATAATGATACCTATATAAAACCTTTTGCTAGAATAATGATTTAGAGAATTAATATTGGTCGAGATAAAACTTTATACGAAAAATTTCACATCTTTAAAAAGACACGAAGTTTATTCACGCCGAAAGTCTTTTTAAAAACGTCTTTAAGACAACTAAAAGACTTTTTTTTGTTTGGTAGAATTATTCGGAAAAAAAAGACGTCTTTAAGACGTCTTAGGAAGACGCGCAATTTTTCACTACTAGTGCAGCAGATTAGCATTAAAAATGACTAAAATTGTGCAAAAGTGGATAAAAGCATGAAATTTTCACCAATAACTCAAAAAATTATGCTGATCATTTTAAGATATGGTGGCAAAGCATAGCCTGATCAGAACTGTCTTAAGTTCATGATGGTAGTTACCGCCATCTTGGATTTATAAAAACCTTATTAAATTTTAATCCGCTTAACTAATCTTGGCTAAAACTTAAGGAATGGTAGATCATTCAAAGTATACATTGATCGCATATGCACTAATGAGTGGGAAAGGGGCTCGGGCACTGCCCTCTTGCCCAAGAAATACCCCCCCGCTTTTTTTTAAAAAAAAGATTTCTTAATTATTTTAATAAATATTTCTAAAACACTTGTTACTCAATAAAAAGGTTTAAAGCAGCTAAGAAGCCAAAATAACTTTTAATAAGCATATTAGTTAATATTAGTCTATACATTGTTACATTTCAATCTCTGGTACACTCTCCTTGACAACTGCAAAGAGCAGTACGTTTTAAGCTGTTACGAACACATTTACAGCGGCGTGTAATGTCACAATTCAAAATAAGTAAAACATCTCAACCTTCCTGTTGTGCATGTATGTTAGGAAAACGGGCTTGTAGTTTTTCTTTCAAACGTGTGCTATGCATACGCCAAGTTGGTGTATGTAGCCTATTTTCAGTTAGTTGGGACAAGCATCTAGTCTAGCTAGATCAGCTAGTTTGAAGATGGGTGTGATACCATTTCTGATCTTGTTTCTTCAATGTAAACGATCAAATAAGAAAACCAACACCATGTTCACAGCAACTTCATCTTCTACTTGCTGCGTTTCAGCACGCATGCGTCTATTAAAAGTACGTTTTTTTTTGTACAGGTCATTGAGACACTTAGTGTAATACTTAGCGTCTTGAGCAATTAAATCTGTGTCTCTCAACTTGGTCAATAATGTAGAATCACCCAAGGTAATAGCACACTCGCGGACTTTAATATCCAGATTTGTGGTACAGATGCTGCGCAATGAGTTTTTTGACTCACTGGTATCACAAATAAAACAAACCGGTTGTGTGTAAACCAAATTTGATTTTCTCATATCACTTGAAATTAATCGCCTGAATGAACTGTGCTCAACATTAAGTGCCTGGGGTTCATTTAATAAGGATTCACCCTCTGCAGCTAGGGATGCGCAACAAAAACGTTTAGCTGCTCGATTGAGTTCAGTGGAATAGTAAAAAATTCTGCAGGGTTTATGCCACTTAGCTTTGTTCGCAATCAAAGTACATTTTAAAAGCCACTGCCTTCATCTAATCGTTGAATATAAAATCCAGGCGGTAGCAAATCACCCAGCACAAATTGTGGTAAGATTTCGGCAAGCGATTTGTAACTTGTCAAACAATCCGAACACTTAAAATAAGCGGGGCAAATCAACTTGTTTGCAGAGGTACTTTGGCAGAAAATACACTTTGCCCAGTCAATCGGATTGGGTCTGTTGAAAACCTCATTCTCCGTAAAAATAGGATGTGCAACAATATATCGCTTGACCACAATATATATGTATAGAGGCCCAGGAATAGTATATATATATATATATATATATATATAAATATCAACACATTATAAAAAATAACTGTAAACTTACTTTTAATCGATAAATATTGTTTATCTATTTTTCAAAACTTTTATATTTTATTTGTGATGTGATTTGTTTTTTAATCGTTTTTTTTTTTTAATCGTTTTTAAAAAGTGCAATATGATTGGATAAATTTAGACTATGCGGTAATTATACGGTACTTTATTAAAAATTTTGTTACTAAAAAGAAATATTCCGTGAAAAGTGACGTAATTATTCTTTATCTTTCTCAAACTCATTTACCATACCTTTTTGGTAAAACTGGACGTGCCACCATATCTTAAATGCATTGGATACTTATTTTCTACATCTAAAAAATGTTTCATGCTTTTATCCACTCTTGCACAAATGTTATGCTAATCTGCTGCACTATACGATGCAGTCATTTAAAAGACGTTTTGAAGACTTCTTGAAGACGTCATTCGCAGACAAGACCATTTAAAGACCTGAATAAGACGGTCTTAAGATGTCTTATGTTTGCTGGGTAGTTTCTATTGATTCATCAGGAATTTTGCTGAACATGTATTAAATGATGGCATTTATTAAATAACTTTTTTTTGATGTCACGTATTAAAGAATCTCGTAGTAGTAATTTCAAATTAGAAGGGTTAAACTCGTCCATATCGTATTGAATGAAAGTACAGATATTTTGTTGCATATTTTTTCACAAATTGTTGTACAAGTACTACCCCTTTTGAGAAATACCATTTGTAATACTGACAAATTTAATAAAAAAAAACACAAAACTCTTGAAAGAATTTACAGATTCTGAATCTCCCTTTTTCTGAAAAGTTTTCAACAAAAAATATTTGTCTTTTTCATGAAGAAAAGAAATCAGCTTTTACTAGTTACAAGTTTACATTGTGAATAGAGGGTCTTCCTCAATGCCGGATTAACCCGGGTTCCTGGGAGCCTAGGCGCCCGGCCCCCAAAAATTAGGGTATCAGTGGGGCCCCCGATTTTCAACGTTTATATATATTTTTTTTATTATATATGACTTGACATTCTAAATTAGTTTTATTAATTTCTAAGGAAATAATTTTGATAATTTCTAATCAAATTAATTCCATTAATTTCTCATGTAATTAAAAATAAAAACTCTAAACTTTTGAAAAAAAAGCTCGAACTTGAACACGTTCGAACTGTATTGGAAAAAAGTTCGAACAATTTTTATCTTTTTTTACTTACTTGAAAAAGTGAAATAAACGGATACAAGTTAAATGCTAAACTGCTTAATTATTTATCAAGAAATGCGAATTGACATTTTGATTTGAATTTTTTATTTTATTTGAGAACAAATAATATCACTTAAATTAATAGCTGTTTATTTTTTTATATTTATTGTTAAATATGTATTAAATATTTTATATATTTTTTGAAATGTTAGTTTTTTACTTCTTTTTTTTTTTTTTTTTACCACTAAAGAGTTATAAATTAAGATTACAATTATTTTTGCAATAATTGGATAATAATGTACAGAAAATATCTAAGCGGAAATTTAAAACGCAAACTGAAAAAAAAATAAATGTGACAGACAGCAAACAACATTAAAAAAAATCCCAAAATTGACTAATTTTTTCCGATCTCCTGATAAAACATTAGAGAAGAATCAATGTTTTTCAACTGAATCAAATCCAACTGCAGAAAGTTCACAATTGTAGAACGTAACAGATAATTCTTCAATGAACAATTCAACAGCGCAGCAAGAAAATGTGTCATATGCCAATGTAAGAATACCTTGGAATTTAGAGGAAAGAATAAATAGTTAAATTTATTGTTATTATTGTTATTAGCATTATTATTATTTCTTTTGTTATTGCTGTTTTTATTATCATTATTGTTATTATTTTTGTTATGAGTAATATTATTAAACGCATTATTGACTTTAATCGTTAACTTAAACTGCAACGTTGTTTTTTGTTTTAGTCCAGTTTGTTAATATGTCAATCTGACCCAGCATTGTGGACGGATTTGAAAGAAGCACAGCGCTACTGCATTTCTATAAAAGAAATTCCTGATCAAAATGTTGAAGACAAAAGTTTTGAAAAATCTAAAAAAGTAACAAATACCAAAATAAGGTGCTACTCTCATCTGTTTTTCTTTTAATTTGAAAAATGGTGAAATTCGAAAGAGAGACTGGCTTATCTATTTACCATCCACAGGAAAAATATTTTGTTTCTTCTGCTTGCTTTTTCAAGATTCAGAGGACAACTTTGGATCTGGATTCAACGACTGGGCACATGGACTGAGTTCTATACATAGACACGAACAAAGCAAGCAGCATTCTGATGCAGTCCAGTGCTATTTTTGAAAAGTTACATTAAAAGGAAAAATTGATATTCATTTAAAACAGCAGTTGGAGGAGGAAAAGCGTTACTATAGGGAAGTTCTGAGAAGAGTTGTTAAATGCTTGAAAATTTTGTGCAGTCGAGGTCTAGCTCTTAGAGGTGATTCAGAAGAAATAGATGACTTCAGTAATGGAAATTTTCTCGGGGCCTTAGAGTTCTTAGCAAAATTTGATCCATTCTTGCTAAACACTTGGAAAACCGAGGAAACCAGGGCAGAGGAAATGTTTCATACATTTCATCAACAAGTTATGAAGAAATTGTCTAATGAGAAGAATATATCAGCACTTGAATGTTTACAAGCAATTCGTAGGAATAAGTTAGAATCAGTTTTTCCCAATAATGACATCGCATATCGGATTTTTCTTACTCTTCCCATTACTAATTGTAGTGCAGAGAGAGCATTTTCAAAAATGATCTCCGTTCCTCAATGTTAAACGATCGTTTAAATGCTCTTTGTTTAATGACAATTGAAAGAACACTGTTAAAAAATACAAATTTTCAAGATGTTGTAATTGATTTTGCAAATGTGAAAGCAAGAAAAGTTTCTATTTAAATAAAAAAGTAATCTTATGTTTTTGCATTCATTTTAAAATACACTTTTTTAGGAAATGGGCCCCAAATATTTTTCGGCTCCCGGCCCCCAAGACCCTTAATCCGGCCTTGGTCTTCCTGGGGCTCATATTCATAGACGCCGAGAGAAACTTCGGGCCCTGGGTTATTTTTCTTAACGGGCCCTCACTATGATCAATCGTATACCCAGGACCGCTAGAAGCGTGCTCTGACCATTGAAAATAAAATATGAAATTAAAACCTTTAAAGGTCAAAACTATTTAAATCTTTTGAAAGTTAAAGTTAGGAAAAAGTGTACAAAAGTTAATGTTAAACACTGTTTTATAATAGAGCTTTGCGAGCCTTTCGACTCGCAAACAAATTAATAACTTCTTCAAAACTAATTTTCATAGCCATTTTGGCTCAATAGATAAAAGTCCAAAGTCATTTAAATGATTTTGTGTCATTGTTAATCTTATTATGTTTTTTATTCTTTTCAACACGCTAAAAGATCTTTCTGATTGGGCAACTATCACTAAAATTGTGCAAAATAGTCTTATTGCAATTATAATGTTCGGAAACAGCACGTCCAACTTGTTTTTTTTTTATTTTCATTTAATAATTCAACGGGCTGAAGAGAAATATTTTGTATATTGGCATCATAAATTAATTTTAAGTGTAGTATTTCATAGTAAAATGAGTGTAGTTTGTTCTCTATGCGCAGAATCGGGTGTTGCGTCTACAATAAGGGAATAATATTTAAGTTTCTCTTTCCTTTAAAAAACAAGTTCTCAAGTAATCAGCACAGCATGATATGAATTCATTTTGAATATTTGCCGATAAGTAATGTCCTTGCAATCTCTGCTTTTCTTTTTGTATCTGCTTTACGTTTTTTAATGTTTTTCTAAAATCGGATCGTAATGATTTAAAAGTTCTAATAATCCTAGAAAATTTCCATTGTTCGAATCTCCAATCAAATGAGTAACACCCCAGCTAACACAAAACGTTCAAGAAACGTTCGTAGAACGTTAGAAACGGTCGGGCACGTTCTAAGAACGTTCTAAGAACGTTTCTAACGTTCTTCGAACGTACTCGAACGTTTTGTGTTAGCTGGGACCCCTAAAAGCCAATCCACGCTCAGCAAGAAACGAAATTACATATAATAATCGTTATAATAAATCTTCCCATTTCTGTGTCTCATTTTGTATTTGTTTTACTATAAGACAATCAATTTTGGTATGTTTATTAATATTTTTTTCTAAATTTCGTCACTGGATATAACAAAATTCAGGTCAGGTGTTCTATCATAAATTTTTTGTACCCTCTATTAACCTGCCAACTATATTCTGTCGGAAAAATTGATCTTTGCTTACGAAATTTATAAAAATAAAAGACAAGGAAAACAAAACAGAGCATTTTTAGACTTGCTCCAAACTAACCAATCACGAGGAACTATTTCTTTACTTTTTAAACGAAACTTAACAAATACGTAGGGAATTGACTACCGTGTTTATCTACAAGAAATGTTATTAGGTAAGGATTTGGACCTCTTAGTATAGCATCATCTACGTCTTTTGGTGTTACATTTAATTTCCCTATTCCAATATCGATGTTGGACATAGAATAATATGCCTAACATCGATATTAAAAAATTAATATTTGAATAATAATATTTTCTATACAACGTAGTTGTAATATTCGTTAAAAGTTTTAATTTAACGCGTATTTGTTATTTACAAACTGTGCCTAAAACGAAAATTTTAAAATGCAGCATTAATTTTTAATCAAGTAATGTAATCTTTAAAACTGTTAAAGTTTTAAAAAGAAAATTAAAAAAAGAAAAGTTATCGACATCGATGGAAAAAATTCGAATTTTAATTTCGATTAAAATTCGATTGAAAAAGTTCGAATTTTACTTTTACAAAGAAAAATAGAAAGATTAAAAGAAGCATATTATGTTAAAAACTCATATATTTTTTATCTTTAAAATTTTTCGGAAGCGATAAATAAAACTTCATGAAAAAAAGTTCTTTGTACAAACACGGAGCCCCGGGAATCTTCCCCGTCCACCCCCCCTCTCGGCGGTCATGCTCTTACTCTCTTCTTAAGTAATTGCTTTTTAAACAAGTGTAAAATGTATATCATAGAAACTTTCTTGTCCAGATTGTAATTGCAACTTCTTTCCTACCAGTGTTTGTCACAGTAGTATTAAAAAATGTAGCAAACACCTAGTCTGGAACTTCAAAAAATTCCAATAGATTTTGATTGAATAGAGCCTAATCAGGTCCCTGGTAGTATCACTTGGAAAAATGTTTAACAGAAGACATCACAATTCAAGACTGTTTCCCTCTTTTTCATCAATATAATTTTTTCTTATTTCATTTGTTAAGTTTCGAAAATTCTTTATAGCTCTGTTGAGCTGTTTGTCTAATCATATTTTTATTTAACTTTACTCCTGGGTCGTTTTATAATACTAAGAAATACTTTGACCCCTACAACAAAAACCCTTCCAATTCAATCCTTGTAAATAAGGAGACTACTAGAGGTGCAATTGGGGCAAAAGATATCAATTGAAAATGAAAGCGTTACATAGAGCTGAACAAACATGGTTATCGTATTGTCCAAAGTAATTCATCATCGCATGCAGCTGATTCTGATACCAAAGACAAATCAGTAAACTGCCTTGTGCATGGTATTAATGCACCTATGCTGATCCGTGTGAAAATCTCATGGGTGTGTGTGTGTGTTTGTGTGTGTGTGTGTGTGTATGGTGTATATGTGGGTGTGGCTGCATGTGTCTTGTCCCTAAATCTTCTTTTCAAAATCAAAAACAAAAACTTTTTCAAAAAAATCCCAAAAAATCTGCTAGGTTTAGTCCGCCCAATATTTTCCAAATAAGGTGTTATTCTATCATATACAATAAAAAATAGAGATTGATCAAAAAATTTGCTTAGGAAGAGGTTAAGGAAAATCTCATAGAAACATATAGGGAAATCCTTTAAAGTAAAGATGGTTAGTTGAGCAATAACCTTATTAGTACAAGACAAATTTTAATTTTTAGGCTCTTGGTAAACTTGAAATCTACTAATTGATATTAAACTTCCAGAAAAAAAGTCTTTTCATGCTACTTTGTTTCTGGCAACTACCTTCAGTTATTACACGATGGTAGTTGTCGTTGGTTATTAACATTCACTTTAAGTGGCAGAGTTCAGGTTTGCGACGAAGAGCCTGCGCACTAACCTAATACTTTTCAAAAATATACTAGAAATCACTCTTTAAACATCCTGTGAAACAACTCTAATTTCTTCTCTTTGATAATCAGACCGATGTTTTCAATTGTGGTATCTTTGATTTGTGTTATGCAAGTAGCTTGTCGGACAGAAAATCCCCTGTTAATGCTCGGTTTGTTGTGAATGAAATCGCAATCACTTAATGAAATCCTTGACAGACGCTAACTTACATCTTTTCCCAACACTCGAGAAACACTCGGGAAAGCCTCGGGAAAGCCTCGGGAAAGCCGTTGATGTTTTAAGCAAAACCTAAATTTCTTGATTGTTAAACGATTGCGTAAATGTTTTAATTCAAAAATAGATTTTTCATTTTTATAACTGATTTTAGCGTTTAATTTAGTTCAATCACTTGTTTCATAACGATTATAATTTTTTTTTCTTATAGTAACAGATTTATTAAATTTTTTTCCAAAATTTTAAGTGACTTTATTTACAAAATCGTAAACTTGAAATTTACCTTGTTCCAAAAACATTCTATAGTAGTGTGACTTAATTTCATTTTATATACTCTTGTCATATGTTTAGTATATTCCTTATATTCCTATATTATTCTGGTTATCTGGTTATCAATTTGAAAAAATTTCCCTTACCAAAGCCACTTTTAATTTCCCGGGAAAACTTGACTCAAAAGGCCTCATTTCACGGGTCCTATTTTACGGCGATACTAGCAATTGATTATTTCGTTATCACCATTTCTTAATCGGTAAAATATTGTTTAAAGAATTTTTTGCAGACCTTTTGGGACACACATTTGCGTTTTTTTTTACCGAGAAATATAAACAACTTACAAATGGAACAACATTGTTCATTAACACATATGTTGAAGGCAACATAAATCTATTAAAGTTTGACACATAGAATATAAAATTTTGTTTAAACCATACTTTAGCTTTATTAAACCGCTCTTAGAGTCAAAAGTAAGTTTTTCATAGGCACCAGTTATGCTATTTAAAAAATCTATTGCTTTAAGTGTAATCTACTTAATGACGCAGGGTTATTCAGAAATCCTATCTTCACACAGTTATTTTTGCTTCAATATGTCACTGTAAAAAAATCAACTTTTTTTAGTTTTCTAAAAATGTAATTGGTTTTTATTAACATAAAATTACATTTCTGAGTATTTGGAGAAAAAAAAGTTTATTGTGTTTTAGCAATAAAATATTTAAAGCTTCATAATGTGGAATAAATTGTTTTTTATTAAAATTTTTATAATATAGTGAAAATGGAGGATAATATTGTTACCAACAACTTAGATGGGTTTAAACATGATAGTGATGTTCATAAAATTATTGATGATGTATCTTCAAAATGTGATCATCAAATTTTACTAGAGACTGATATTGAAAAAATGACTGGTAATATTGGATATTTTTTGTGAAAGTATTATTTTTGTTATAATAATTGCTAGATATCTTTTGATGAACTGCTGCATTTTTCTCTTTTTACTATGTATTGAACTTTACTATAGTAATAGTTGGTCATTATCAAGAACAACCTCATCTTTTGGACTTATATCTAGGTATTTACATTTTATTGGTATGAGTGTTAAACTCAACTGACTTGAAAATTGTGATCTGGAGCAGTATAATATTTAACAAATTTTCTTTAATCTAGGTGTTTATGTCTTTTTCTTATATCTAATAAGAAAAAAATATATATATCTAATAAGAAAAAGATATAAAATCCAATTAAATTAAGTGAATCACAAGACCTAAAAATAGAATATACGAGTTTAAGACCTTTTTACATTTTGATGTTTTCACTTAAAAAGAAAATTGTTAAATCTAGGTTAACAAGTACTTTTTTTCATGATGCTTCATAGAAATTTGTTAGACTGTAGGATTTAAATAAGTGTTTTAATGTTTTAAATCCTTATTTTTTATAGAGAGAATTATTACGAAGTTGCTCAATCTCATCAAAGATTCCCAAACTCCAAAAATTAGTATGCATCAGTATTGCAAGTACTTGTACTTATTTACAAAGGTATAGTATTTATTGACAAAGTATTTTTAAGAATAAGAAAAGGTTTTGATTTTAAGTAGTTTATCTTATGATATATATTTTTTAATGCTTGATATTTGTATCTTCAGTTTAAGATTTGTTAATTTGCAAAGGCATTATTTATCTTTATTATTCAAATTTTAGGTGAGGGGATATAAACAGTCATTACGATATTTTTCGCATGAAGTCTCAGACTTAGAGATTGTTTTAAAATTACTTAATGATCAAAACTCAAATGATTATCAAGTACGAACTTTATATTTTATTTTTTAGCTTTTAATATTTATTACAGTACTACTCAAAATGAAAGTTTGCAACATGAATTCTCTCAACCCCTAGATTTATTCTATCATATGTAAAGGAAAAAATTCAAATCAATAAAACGTTGTTAACTAGTAGAATAACATAAGTGAACACAACAAGTGTTGATTACAACAATAAGTCAACTCTATCTTATTGTATGCAGTGTGCTATATACAATTCAGACATAATGTCAGTTGCTGCAGGTTTTTTCAATAATGATTGACATTTTGCTCCTCTTAGTTTGTGATGATGAAATTAATGTTCTGAATCAGTGATAACCCACATTCAGCAGTATTATTGACAATCTTCAACTGCTGTGCTTTTTGATGGCTGATGTTATTCTGATTATTTCAGTTGATCAGATCCTCCTGTAAAACATCTACTTTAACATGCATTGTTAAACTTTTTGGTGCTTTCC
Organism: Hydra viridissima; assembly: GCF_058129835.1. Lineage (NCBI taxonomy): Eukaryota > Metazoa > Cnidaria > Hydrozoa > Anthoathecata > Hydridae > Hydra > Hydra viridissima. Next base: position 4,096,698 of record NW_028324313.1, on the reverse strand, counting down.
AAAACAAAATGTGAACAAAGTATCACCTGAGACACGTTACTTTAATCAAGTAGTTCCACAATATTGTAGGGTTGTCATTGCTAATTTTCAACAATGCTACTACTTTCCCAGCCTTCTCAGTTCTAGAGATTTTGGTATCTAAGAAAGCCAATCTCTTGATTTGATTACTTCATATTTACTCTAAGATTACCAAAAATGGCTCAATGCACTGTGAAGTTTTTATGGAGTAATATCAGCTTTACCTCTCAATCATGCTGTCATTTCTCTTTAGCTGTTATTACATCTATTTTCCTTTTATTTTAAGTTTCATGTTGAAAGTACTCAAGCGTCCACACCTTTCTTTTCTGTGCAAAAAAAGAATCTTGATTTAACTTCAAACATCTTAATGTATGGCAACAATCACATGATTAAGACCCCAATTTAATTCATTTTCCTCTTATTGTTCTATTTCTCTTTATCTAGAAGTTACCTTAGAACCACTACCGTAAAACCAGACTTGTGACTTGTTGACACAAAGAGAGCTTTAAATCTATTATGGATCAGTAGAACTCAAAATAATTAACTGGAAAAATTGTGCAAATAACACAGCTTATAGCTGTTAACTGTAAAACTATATTTATGCTAATTATTTTAAAATAGCTATATTTCAATTTGCTTGTATTCAAAACAAGACTTAGAGTCTAAAAATGGTAATTTAAATTTCTATACAAATTAACATGGACATTTGTGCTCTGTATTTCTCTGTAAATTAACTGTAATTTACTGTAGTTTAAATTAAAAAAAAAAAATTCAACTTACTGTTCCATCTCAGAAATCTAGTTGTCCTAGATGGGATGATCAAATAATGTTCACTTGAATTTTTTTTTTTTTAATTTGTTTTATTAATTTTTTTATATTTGATTACATTTATTTTATAAAACTATTGGCAATACATTAATGCTAATGATGAACATTTTTTCCTCACTAAATTAGTTTTAAATAATGAATTAGAAAGGGTTAGCAAAATTTATCTAATTTTGAAAGTTTAAATTAGTTACTAATCACCTACTAAAATATAACTAGGGATGGCAATCCCGGTATCACGAAATCCCGGAATTCCATGCAAATTTTTGATCCTGTAATCCCGGGATTTTTAACAAAAGTTTTCCAGGATTTCGGGAATGTAATAAAAGAAAAATAAAGATAAATAGGGATTAAGTTATAAACTTATTTGTACATTATAAAGTGTCTAGTAAATATAATCTTTGGTAAAATATTTATTTCATAGCTGTATTCTCTTTGCAATGATTAAATTTAATTTCGAATTTTCGGCTTCATTTTCTTCCAAATCGTCACAGAATTAAAGAGTTCTATCTGCTTTTTTCATATTATAAGTTTTAATTAACAATTTATAATAATAAAAAACAAAAAATTTAAAATATTTATAAATAATATTATTGGTTTAATTATGAAGCATAAATAAAAAAAGAGTTATAGTTGAAATTATAAAAAATGACAGGAATAAAAACATTAACTAAGAAAATTTGAAAGTTAAATTCTCACAACAGCAAAAATTAGATAGAACCCTACAATTCTTATGCGACAAAATCTATGCGTGATTCTCAAAAATGTTTCAATAACGGTTTAAATTAATGAAGTTTTCAAAATACACAAGGTTTTTTAAGTAAACAAGCTTTTTTTGCAGTTATTCAAAGTGGTAATAATTTTCACAGTAACAAATTCAGTTAGAATTATAGATTTGATAAAGAAACGTAAGTTGAAGAACTTTAGAAATTTAAAAAAAGTTGAACTTAAGTAAATATCATGAGGAACTACGCTGAATTTAATAGCACAAATCTGATATGGAGACATTTCTTAAGAGGAACAGATGAAACAACCATGTGCAAAGTTAGTACATGCAAAAAAATATTGAAAATTGCTGGTGGTTTAACAAAAGGTCTACATTCCCATTTACTGTCTAAACATAAACTTAAAGTAAAATTACAATTACAAGTACCAAGTTTATCCACTAGAGCTTCAAATTCAAAAGATTTAGAAGAAGAACCTCAAAATAAAAAACCAAAAATCACGAACTATTTTTCAACAAGATTGAAAAAAGAAGAAAATCTATCTGAAGTGTTGGCGCATATGGCAGCAAAAGATGGTATATCATTTAGTACAATTTGTAATTTCATTGATATATGAGTCGGATTAGTTGCACGAAGATATAAAAATGTCCCAAAAAAACATAATACTATCAGAAAAATGGTATTAGACTACTACGAGCAGATTAAAAAGCAAGTTATAAAACAAATAATTGATCAAATATCAAGAGGCTCTAAATTTTCCTTAACACTTGATGAGTGGATTTCTTTTGGAAACTGTAGATATATGAATGTGAATGCACATGAGTTGAAAAGTTATTGGAACTTAGGTTTGATTCGCATTTTAGAGTCTATGCCAGCAGAAAAGTGTGTTTTACTTCTAAAAGAAAGACTCCACAACTTTAAAATAAACCTTGAGGATGGTATCATTGGTATTACGACTGATGGTGCAAGCATTATAAAGAAACTTGGAAAAATTCTAGAAATTGATCAACAATTATGCTTTGCCCACGCTCTACAACTGGCAGTTATATTAGTTCTTTACAAAAAAGACACCAGTCACTTGGAAGTTGATGAAAGTTTAGATGATGAGAACACTGCTTTTGCAAATTTAGATAACAAAGATAATGATTACAATAGTGAATACGTTTATGAAGAAGAAGATTGTACTTGAGATTCGAACGATTCATTGTTAATTAATGAAACATCTGAGGTTACAATAAAACATCAAATTACAGGACCTATTATAACCAAAGTCAGAAAAATTGTAAAAATGTTTAAAAAGATCCCCAACAAAAAATGAAAATTATTTACAAAAGTACTTAAAAATTGAGTTTAGAAAGGTCATCCATTTAATCATGGATTGCAAAACCTGATGGAGCAGTTTGTTTCTTATGCTTGAAAGAGTTGACAAGTTAAAGTATTGTGTTAAAAAGGCATTTCTAGATTTAGAATTGGATTCCAATTTTGATAATTCAGTTAAGATGAACGAAAACGAATATCGAACCATATCAGATTTAGTGGTACTTTTGACTCCCGTTAAAGCAACTGTGGAAGCACTTTGTCAACGAAACGCAACTTTAATTACAGCTGATATTGCATTAGAGTTTATGCTGACCAAAGTAAAACAACAACAAACTGAAATTGAAAAACCATAGTATGCCGCTTTGAGTCACCGAATTAAAGAGAGGAGAACACCATTAAGCAGCACAGTTTATTATCTTCATAATGGCAAGGTTACTTCATCCAAAATCCCAGATGTTTTTGTACCAAATACAAGTGCCCAAAATAAAAAAATTATAATAAACCTAATAAAGCGTCTAAGCTTGGCAGATATAATTACATCAGCAGAGGTGAATAGTGATAGTGATGCTCAAATGAGCGAGACTTTATCAAGCAAGGAGTGTGAAAATAAAATCAAAACTGTTAGTGAAAAATTAAATGAAGTTATGGAAAAAGGATTGGCAGTAACACAAACACTACCTATAAGGGTAGAAATTATAGCTTCTAAAGTTCAATTAGAAATGTCGTTATTTGAAAGTGGTGCCACAAGAGGTAATCATCTTCAAAAAGCATATGATTATATACTATCTATATGGCCAACAAGTGTGGAGTCCAAACGAGCATTCTCAGCGGCTTGGTTTTTATGCTCAAAAAATCAAACGCGGTTAATTGACGAAATGATTGATGCTTTCATTTTTTTTAAGGTGGTACTTTCAAAAATGTATATAATTCATGTATACTCATGTATATTCATATTATTTTTATTTATATTGTGTTATCTTTTTAATGCATTGTTTTATAATTTAAATTACTTAGGTTAATTAGTAAATGAACTATTTTACTTAACTAAAAAATGAAAAATGAATAATTTATTAATAATATAATTGTATTATCAATAAATTAATCATTTTTCAGTGTTTAATGAGTACTTAAAAATTTGTTCTTCACATGCTTCACCACCAATAATTTTTTCTGCTTCCTAATTAATCCTGGGATTTCCCGGGGATAAATATCTTAATCCCGAAATCCAGGGATTGAGAATGTCTGGGATTTTGCCATCCCTAAATATAACTAAAGAAAAGTAAATTGTCAAAAAAAATGGAAGACATCTTTTTTATTTACTTTGATGATTTGTCTTGTTTTATAATGAAATGTTATGAGCTGACTCATAAACAGATCATTTTAAAACTGCAATTTAAAACCACATTTCAGATTGCTTGTGGTTATACAAATGAGTTATGTTGGAAAATAAATCAAAATTGATTATTTGACTTTAGAAGTTTGACAGCTTTCATTCTCATTCTTTGTTACTAACAAAACAATAAAAAGGACAATTTTTACACAATAAATAAAATTTAGAGGAACAATTTTAAATACTTGAGTCAAGTTACTTAAGAGAAATACTTTTAGTCTCCATGCAAGTTTCTATGGCTTATAGATAAATTGTGGATCTTTTGACCTATTTCACAAATTTGTTTATATTCAACTGGATTATCACCTATACATGTTTTTAAGAGTTGTTTTACTAAAACCATTAAAAAGAGTTACTAAGGAAAAAAAAAGCTTAAAAAGTTTGTTATATTTAAAAAAAAGAATTTATATCTGGATCTAAAACTAGTTAAAGTGTCATTACTTTTAGACATGGGAGACCCGTTATGTTTTACTTTTGTGGTTAGCAATTATTTGTATCATCCCATTTGATCTTGCAAAGCTTGATGGTGACTCCAAAGGTAAAAGTATCACAAACAGAATTTATGATGCTGTAATGGTGAGTCTTTTTGATACTAAAACCATGAAAATTAATTTTTTTTATCCTAAAATTCTCTAAATTTTGTTCCAATCATAAGATCAAATCTGAAAAGAAAGATGATCTCTTATATTTAAAAGAAAGAAAAATTTTCCAATAAAGTTGATATCAATGGTTAACAGCCAAATTAACTTAACCAATATTTTTGGTCAACTTTAATTTAAGGCAATTTATTATTTTTATTATCTTTTTATTATAAGTAACTTTTATTTTCCCTCCTAAAAAATTCCCATTAATTCCCATAATCCATTCTGATTCCATTTCCTATTCTGATCAGTATAATCTCCAATTACACAGGCCAACAATAAAATAACAATTTTGCTTAATTCTTATGTTTTTGGATGTGCTAAGTCCAAAAAAAGTAATAAAAAGTTGTATCACCCACCATTTTTTTTTACATTTGAATATGTAGAGTATGAGAAATAAGGTTTTTCATTAAATATTTGTGCATTTTAATATACTACCGTAAACGTTCTTCTTTGTGTACAGCTTTTTGTTTTTAGTCAACTTAATCTCAATTTTCTGCCCATATGCTCTAAATGTGACTAACCGTGGTTATAAAAACTTTCCTAACAGTTTTTGTTATGTATGCGGTGATTTTGTAATTAAAAAACATTAAAGTTTGTTAAAAAGTGTTGTTATATTTTGGAATAATATACATTGAACAAGAAACCTAGGGCCCCATAAAAGGTGTTTAATGTTTGTGTTATGGTACTGTCCCTGGTAAAGCTTAATCATGATCCCATTATTGGTATCAATATTAATTGCAGATTATTCTTAGATTAAAATATCTACTAAAATCTGTAATAAATCAAGGTTAACATTTACAGTGAATACCAAGAAAAACCTTTATGTTAATATACACATTTTTGTTAGAGTAACTGAAAAGCTAACAGAAATATTTGATTTTTACGATTTTGATTAAAAACTTCGTCAATTTACAAGGTTCAACAACGTTATATCTTCTTTTACCACAATCTTTTTATAAATAATGTTACCTAAAAGTGAAAAGTACAAAAATAAATTGTTTTTTAATTGAATAACATAGTTATTAGTTTTTAGCAAGTGGAGTTTGGAATGCTTAAGTTGATTTGAAACATTAATTGACTTTTCTAAAGAACCTAACATTTTTGAAGAATGTCAAGATTCTGCTTACTGCATTCATTTTCTATAAATTGACTGCCTTGAAATGGTTGCATCTGAATATTCAGCTTTACAGGCCAGTCTTTTGCTTTTGGTCTGGATTTAAGCAGGTTCTTGAACAGATGTTTAACAATCCCCAAAAGGAGATGATATTCCATCAGTAGGATCATATCTATAACGAGTTCAGAGTTCAACAAGAGCCAATAAAGTTTTGATCACATTATTAAAATCCCTGGCCTTAATTTTTTTTGATTCCCCTGCAACAAACTTGTTGTGATTCTTCTTCAGAGTTCTTGAGACTCCTCTCTGTCAGAAAGATTTTCATGTTGTAATTAGCATGGTGTTTGCTAGAATGTGATTGAATTGCACACCAAAGGTTGGCAACTTTGAGATTACATGAAATAATTGACCTTGTATTGTTTGTTTTGATAAAATCCTTCAATGTTCTTATAGGGTTCTTGAACTTCTTACTATTGCAATGTTCAATTAGTAGATCAAGTAGAAGTTGTTATCAATTTTAAAGATTTCTCTTAAAGGCTATATGCTTTATCATTTCCCTGCAATCTTTTAATTTTGATTCAAAAATGATCCTCCACTATCAATTTTAGGTTTGATGAGGTAAATCACCTCTATTTAGCTCATTAATCTTAGAATTGTTTTTCAAGTAGCAAATGATTGGTTATTTCTTCTAAATTCTTTCAATGAACAACTTAAATGTTCCAAATGTTGACTATTGACAATATAAATTGAGAGTTTCTTTGCTTCAGCAGCTATTTCTGTTTAAAATATGGCTCAACAATCCTGGTGCCAACTAAGCTAAACAAAATCCCTCATTTAGGAGTTTTTTGGTATTGAGCTGAAAATTTACCATGTTATTGGTTTTGAAAGTGTTGGCAAAGAATGCTTTTGATGATCTTTAGCAAATCAAACAATAATTATATTTTCTAGAATTATTTAGAAATAATATTGGTAATGATTTAATGAAGCCAATTCAAAAACAATTACTTGAAATAGATTGCTTTTAGTTGCTTGGTTGAGCCTGGTGGTACCATTTTAAATTTGTTATGTGAATAGGAAAAACTTAAAGGATAAGCAAGGATTTTTTTTTTCTTTTTTTTTTTTTTGTATTAAAAACAGGTTTTTATTCTTGGAAATTGCTGTAAATATTAACCCTGATTTTTTTTAGACAATTCTCTGCATCCAAATAATTGACAACATAAAAAAAAAGTTATGTTGTGTTCTATAATAAATTCCTCAACTTTGTTAAAAAATTATTTAATAACAAATGAAAAAAACAATTACATTTTCCTACAAAATATTTTACTTATATAATTATTATTCTAAATTAATCCACCTGATTGCATTCTTTTTACTTAGCGCTTTTGCATTACTTGTCTTATGGTAAAAAAGTAAATTAAGCAATAGAGTTCTTAAAACTTAATTTTTTTATAATTTTTATTTGTATCATTTATATATGCTCATTATTTTTAAAATATACACTATTGTTAGTATTTTTAATATTATTATAATAGTATTTATTAACATTTTCACTACTGATATTATTATTTTCATTAAAGTTGTATAATTATTTTCATCTGGAAACTTAAATAACTTTTTTTTGTTTTTTAAAAATTAAATGCAGCTTGAAAAGTTTGTCTTCTTTAGCCATACTTCCTGGCAGTTGACAAATGTAAAGATGCTTGTGCTTATCTACTAGCAAAGTAAGTGCTAAAGGTTTCCTGGTTTCTATTGTATTTGTTTAGCAGGTTTTAAAACTAAGCTGAAACCGGTTGAGAAAATAAAAAATTGACTAATCATGAAAAATTCCTTTTTTAATCTAAAAAAAATTTAAAATCTAATGAAGTCTTCCCTAAGAATTTAAACTATAGTGAAATTCGAATGTTGAGTTTCAAAAATGTTTCTACTAAAATCTATAAAACCTGAACATGAACAGCACTTAACATTTTACTGATGATGTGGAGCAAGGTAAGCATGACTTCTTAATTACTGAAATTTCTTTTTTTTAACAAAGGTGATTTTAAAGCAACCGTAAAACTGTTAAAAAAATTGAAATAACGAATTCAAAAAATTTGAATTATAAAATTTGATTTAAAGTAGTATAAGACTTTTAAAGTTTATTTTGTACTTAACAGGTTTCTGACTCGACCAGATATGGTGCAAGTTAAGTTACCAGAATTTGTGAATACTTCAAATGAACTTTTAATTTGTGTCAAAAGTAAGAATTTAAATTCTTGACAAAACCACATGAAGTTGTAGTATTTACTTATTAATAATTACTTATTAATAATTACTTATTAGTAGTTACTTATATTAGTTACTTTTAAGCAAAATGTTAGTAATAATGCTAAATATTTTAATATTGCTTTCAAATAGACAGTTCTGCCATTAATAATTTTATCTATAACTGCACTATCTGTAACTTTATTATCTCTAATTCTACTTCAACTTCTACTTTTGAAGGCCCATGTTTTATTTTAAAACTTTATAATCAAACTTTGTGATTCTAGTGATTCATGAGAAACCCAACAGCCATGCTACAAATGTAATCAATCTTCAGCAACAACTTATTTCAACATTAGGCACACTGGTAAGTTTTCTGGTGATTTAGTTTTTAAAAGACAAAAGTGTTAAGACAAAACTTTAGAGTTATTTTGTAATAGAATTCAGAGAGCACTATCTTTTTGTTTATATAGTGAAACTGTTGTACAGTAGCCATATTCAAAAACAAAATTGTTTCATTTATTAATAAAATTTATTTCATAACTTCAATTTATTATTGTTTTTATGATTATAAATTTTAGTTTAATAGATGTAAAAATAAAAGTTTTATAGAGATGACTTAAGGTGCAATCAAGTAAGATATAATCAAGTCTAATCATTTTAAGAACTTCTCTTGTTTTATTAGACTCTCATTTTTAAGTATGGAAAAAGAGAAGACCTTTTACCTTATGGTAGATATTTTTCATGTTCTAATCTTTGAATTTTATTCTAATTGTAATATGTAATGCAACAGTAGAGTTTAGTTAGTTTTTGTAAAAAAATGTAAAATTAAAATTAAAAAATAACATCTTGTTGTTTCTTTTTTATTATTTTTTTAGCATCGAATTTATTCAGGTCATTAGAATGTCCGTTTGCGTTAAAAACTGGTAATTCTCTTATACGAAAACTCACTGTAAAATTAGTTCAGGTGAAATAATAATTTTACAGTTTTTTTATTTAAAGATAAATATACAATTTACGTTAAAGTTTATTTATGGAAAACTCTTTAATAAAACACAAAAATTATGTAATAAAATGTGGATCAGATTAAAAAACTTTTTTTAACTTTCTATTTAGAGGATTGGTTTGGTGTTTTTGGCACCTAGGGTTGTTTCATGGAGGTTAGAAATTTAAAAAAAAAAAATTCTTCTTTGCTTTTCTATTAACTACCAAAGTAAAAGTTAAAGTTTTATAGGTATCAACGAGGTAACCGCATCCTTTTACATAATCTTACAGCTGCATCAAAAGAAGTATGATGTAATATATGTATATATATATACTTTCTTTTAAAAAAAAGTTCTTAAAGTTGAGGATTTTAATGCTGTTTTTTATGTTTTATATGTTTCTTTATTATTTTATTGCATATTTAAAAAAAAATGCAGGAAAATTTTCTTTCTTTTTTTTTTTTTTTTTATAGAATGTATGTTTACTTGGAAAACAAAATCAAACAGAAGAAATTGATGAAGTAAAAATATTCTTGCTTTTGATGCTAATGTCTGAAAAATACAGAGGCATATCTAAGGTAAGGCAGGTATGGCATGTGCCATCGGGATAAACTAAAAAAAAAGGGAAAAAACTGAACAAAGCTGAATAAAACTAAAAAAAGATGAAAAAAAACAACTGAAAAGACACAAAGAAGTATTAGCATAAAAATACAAAAATGAAAATAAATTTTTTTTTTATAGATGTAAATCATGTTTAAAAGAGGTTACAGAATCCTAAAATGAACTATCATGATGCAACTTCAGATTTAAAAGCTCTCTAAAATTATTTTCATGATGAAAGAAAAATGTTAGTGACTCACTGAAAGAAGATATTTGTAATGACTGGAATATAAAACTTGAAAGACAATTAAGAAAGAAAAGAAAAAAAAGGTGATACATAGAGAGATGTTGGTGATGAGAAGATTTTAGTTTATCAGAATTGAAAAAAGTTTAGAAAGGAACTGTTGACTGTCTATTCAATGAATTAAAAAGTAGAAATGTTCATTTACAAGAATATAATAAAAGAAAATAATTGATTTTTTCTTGATATGGAAGGATTGTGTTTTAAAGCTGAAAAAAGCTACTTGAAAGAGCATTGTTAAAAATTTGGAGAAGCTTATTTGGAAGTTTATCCCAATATGTGTATACAGTTGCAAATATTACTATCTATTGTGGTTTCAATTGCCAGTTGTGATACTTTCATACTTAAAAGCCTTGATGGGCCAACTAAACATAGAACAAGAAATGACCAAAGAAATTGGCTTTGATAAAGTAATTAAGTATTATAGATTTAATTTTAACAATTTTAAAGAAGTTTTTCTGAAAATAAAATGTAAACAACCTATTGTTAAATAGAGCCACAGAATCCGTATTTGCTACAGGCACCATTTACCTTAGATATGTCTCTGGAAAAATATATTTAAACAATATACAAATGCAAATTGTTTATTGCATATCATTCTTAGTTATACTTATTTTTGTTAGCTACATTTCATTATTAATATTTTTCAAATTATTGCTTACATATTATTACTATTATCGTTATTTCTATCAGTTACATATTATAAATTTATGTAAATTTAATTATATATTTTAAATATTTTATTTGTAGGATTTTGATTTACCAGAGGAGTTGGAATCTATAATAGGTAACTTTATATATGGTCTATGCCCCATACTGTTATTGTAATTTTTTTTACCTGTCTTCAATTTAAATTTCATTAGTTTTTATACATGTACAATTGTTTGTTGATAAAACAACTTTTGTTAATAAGTTATATCTTTGAAAAGTTAAAGAAACTTGCAAAATTTTGCAAAAAGAATGAAAAAGGAAAACAATTCATTATTTTGCCTGGCTTGAGATGAGCTTCGGCAGCAAAAAGTATCCAAGTGAATTTTTCCTCCAATGTCCGTATTATATAAGGTAGTCTCTTGATAGAATCTTGAAATCTTACAGAAATGTTTGTATGGTTTAAGGTTTTAAAAATGGTTGTGATGTTTTACAATTCAAACTGACATTTTTTGTAATTGTTTCTTCAATGTTTGCACAAAATTTTATAATGGGAAAGTGGATATTTTATTGAGTGAGCAGTTTTGGTTTTTAACATCTTCTGAGAGATGAACCAAACTGCAAATGTTATAAACCACAAAGGTTTCAACATAAAATGTTGCAGCATCTTCTTCAAAACAGTTCAGCTAGTCCCTAGCATAAGATAAGTTATGATGCCCAAACTCACTGTTAGAATTCAAAAAAATATAAACAGAAACATGCAGCAAAAGAATATGTTGGTGTTTGTCACTATGAAGCATAGCTTTCAACACAAGAGGACCAGTATAAAGTAAAAACTGCCTGATTAATGTATATGTTATACCAGCTTCACCTTCATCTTAAAGGTGTTTACAAATGAAGGTTTTACCATTTTCTTTGGGTAAGTTATAAAAAGCGTGTATATGAGATTTCAAGTTTGATTGTTTAGAAATTTAGTATTTTTTTGAATATGTTTGATAAATATGAAAGTATATTAATAGAAAATTTAAGAGCAGCTTTACCTTTTAAAAAAAAGTTAATCGGATGCAAAACTAAATTAATATATGCAAAATATATTTATCTCATATGTTAAGAAGTGTATATTCTAACTTTATGGACATTCTTACAGTTAAAACTTTGTTCAATTTCGTGTAAGCATAAAACATACTTCAAATCATCATAGCTTCATATAACAAGCCATTATAATTAGTTTCTAACATTTTGATTTTATTACCATATTGATTTTATCTTTGTTCTTGGAAACTTGGTCAAGATGAGAATTCAAAAAATAAAGTCTTACAGTTATACTGCATTTGAGATCAGAATTGTTTATAGAAATGCCTATCAAAAAGCATATTCTCAGAAAAATTGATAAGTTAAAAATTGCATAAGCTAACTTGAGGTTTAAAAAACTTAAAAAAAGTACTTGAAATATCTCATGCAATAGAAAAAAAAAAAATTTGTTCCCCTGTACTATGTGAGGTTAATTATGGTGCTCCTCTTTGTATGAAGTACTTGTTGTTTATTTAATAAAGCACCTAACAAGGTAAAATTTCATGCATCATTATCATTATATCATATATTTATATATCATCATCAGTTTGTGAGCACTTTTTTTTAGAATTTAACTTTTGTAACTTTTGAAATTTTGTAACAGTCTTGTAACTGTCCTGTTTACGTTTTTTTTTTACTTTAATTTTTTACTTTAGTTATAAAAAACCGCATTTTACCACACAGCAATCTAATATTTGTTACAAACAAAATATTTTTTGATTGCTCAATAAAATGTGCAATTAACTTGATTTTTCTTGCATATGTAAAATATTTTAATTAAACAATAAATTAAGGAAGCCCTTTTTGTAAAGTTCTTCGTTTAAAAAGAAAAAAAGAGAAGACAAACAAATAACTAAAGATAAAATAAACTAAAAATAACTAAAGAAATTCTTTAGGCAACAATTTTACTGATTGTATTAATCTAAAATTTCATTAATTATAGTATTTTATCAATTCTATTAATCAAGTAACAGTGGTATTATTTGTTAACCTTCTATTATTATTATAATTTGTGTTAAAAAAGTTTTAAAAGCTACCACAATCATTAAAGTTTTAAGTTCTACAATAAAGAAAAGAACCCAAGAAATTTATATTTATGGTCGAAATTTATATTATGTCTTACTACTGCTGTTCTTAAACTTTCTGCCACACTCTTTTTAATGAAGTATTTTTAAATTATAATTTAGAGACTTATATAGTTGAACAAAAAAACAAGTTTACATGTTTGATTGTTTGACAAAGTTTTTTTTGTTGTAGTTTGGTATATAAAATTCATACTTAACAGTTACTTGTGTGATGTTGAACACAAAAGTTTTGATGAGAAAGTTTCTAAAGTTTGAAGTTTGTTACAAAACTTTGCTTGTTCAAACAATTATCCATCTTTTGTTTATTTTGTCTATGAACAAATACTTATAAAACTTATGAAATAAATAAAAAACTTTAAGTAATAAAAATGTTTTTACAAATATTCCCTCTCTTTTTTTCTTACATTTTGTATAAAAGTATGCATTTTTACATTTTATGTACATCTGCTTTTACATTTCTTTTGAAGAAATGTAAAAACAGATGTACATAAAATGTAAAAATGTATACTTTTATTCGAAGTATTTTCCCTTAGAGTTGTTGATGATTGAATTAAAAAGTTGACAATTTGTTTTTTCCCTTAGAGTTGTTGATGATTGATTTAAAAAGTTGACAGTTTGTTTTTTTCCCTTAGAGTTGTTAATTATTGGATTAAAGGATAAAGATACAATAGTTCGCTGGTGTGCAGCAAAGGGGTATGGTTACTAAAGTTATGGTTACTTAAGTTCTTAATTTTCTTTTTTTTAACTACATAAATGTATTCAAATAAAAAATAACATGGAAGTTTTTAGCCCAGGTTGGTATACAAAATGACCTAAAAATCCAAGAGCAAAACCCTGCATAAACCCACTTTTTGGGTTTTTCAAGCGTTTTGCTCTTAAGTTTTTGATTTGGTTAAATACCAGCAGATTTTTTTATTTAGTAATTTTAAAACTTATAAAACTAATTTAAGAAGACAATTAACATAAATAATTATGAATTATATAAATAATTATGATCATGATTGTTAAATTGATAGTAGACTATTATGACTATCATTTAATTTGTTGTATTTTAAATGTCTAGTAAATGCTGAATGACAATCAAGCACATGTTCACACAAATATTTTTACTTAATAGTCTATGACTGAATAGTTTAGCTTACTATAAGTTACATTTTCTACATTCATACAGAAAATATAAATCTAGAGTCAATATAATAAATGTAAAAATTTTAGTAACTATCAAATTATTATGGGTATAATGACTCTAAAATAGCTTTGTCCTCATATATGTACATTAACCTTATTAAATATGCATTATTACTATTACTACTATATATGTACAATTACTATATATGTACAAATTGCAATGAATGATCATTAATATGATACATTAACTATTATTATTATTAGTAAGTGAGATTAAGTCAAGTAACTAATTTAATTATTAATTATATGACCTCTTAGCCTTTTGAGAATTATTTTTCAATAAAATTTTTTGAGAATTATTTTGAACCCTTGCTCTTACTCTTAATGTGCTTATTTTGTAGTACAAATGTATGAATTATAATTTTAAAAAAATCCTTTTCTAAGCTATTTTATCCTTTATGCAGTATGCTATCATTCATTTATTTATTTATTATTCATTTATTTCACAATTTGAAAAAAAATAATAATGTTCTGATAAAATGTCCTGATAAAATACCCAAAAAAGTTGTTTGTTTAAAGGTTCTTAATTATATTGGTGTCAGAGGCATGCTGACTCTAACTAAGGGTCTGCGTCTTGGAATTGTTTTCTCAAAATGAACTGGAACAAGCGAAATGAGATGAGAAATGTCCTGGAAAAAATTGACAAATAAACTGTCCCGGAATAAAGTTATAAACTAAGACAATAAATTTTCTTTCGGGTTTAAAAAATTTTGTCCCGGATAACATCATCTTGTCTTGAATAAAAAAAATAGCGAGACACAGATGTTTAACTTTAACAAATGAATGATGATTAAAAGTATGAAAGGCCTAGATTTGTTTTCATTTATTTTACAAAGAAAAAAAAAAATTTTTTTTTCTAAAAAATATTGAAATTTCTTTGGTAAGGTAAAAAAATATTGAAATTTCTTTATAACATCTAGGTAAGAAAAAATGTTTAAATATATAGTGTTTTATTAAAACTAAAATTGATTGGTTTTTCTGATATAACATGTGAAGGCTCCAGGGGAAAAAAAATGAGATTCCAAATTTGCCTGTAAAAATTGTGTTAGTACCATCTAGTAGCATTTTTTATCGCCTTTCAGAATATTGTATTGTGAAAGGAAAAAAACAATGGCAATCCTACAAAAAATGTGTTTTAAAACTGCCTATCCCATCCCTTTACAGCGTGGCGTCATACATTGTTTCTCTTTAATTTTTTTACTGTAAGTTATTGCTTAAATTAGTATTAATTGAACATTAATATATATTATTATGAATTTTATTGATTAAAAAATATTTAAGAATGATAAATACACGTTATTACCAATTAATGGACTTTATTCTACTAAGTCTGTATCTCAGAATAGTTATTTTTTATACGCACTTAATATTATTTTATACGTACTTAATATTTTATACGCACTTAATATTATTTTATACGCACTTAATATGCGCAAATGTTTTTATCAGTTGTGAAAGTTTCTTTTGCTCAAAATGAGATTTTTGGTTATCTCATCGTCTTTCCCCTGGACTCTTCATGTATATATTTCCTATATAATATTTTTATTACCATTCTGAAAAGTCAAGTATTGTTAAAACAAATATTGTTGAAAAATTATTAATGTTAAAAAGTTTTAAAATTTAAAAATATGAGGCTTATGTTTACTATTTTTCTTTGTTTTTTTTATTGTTTTTTTTCTTTTTTTTCCTTCTGTTTCTTTTTTTTCCTTCTGCAAGCTGCAAATTAAAGGTCAATTAGTTTAGAAAGAATTGTTCCTAGTTTCCTACACTTGTAGTTTATTTTTATAATAGATTTAACAATAGTTAAAAGGATTAACTCAGGGTACTTTGGATTTGATAAAAAAATAATGGTATCTGAAATACTTTAAACCCTTTAAAAAAAAAGTAAAAAAAAAGTAAAAAGAAAAGAAAAGAAAATAAGTTAAAAACTTTTAAATTTCTTGAAGTTTGTAATGTTCTTCTTATATCCACTTCGAACATTTAAAAAACTTTAAATAAAAAAGTTTTACATTGTTAACCTTAAGTTTTTTAAAGATAAAATTTTCACTTTGTCTTACCCTTACCTGTGTTCAATTGATTGTTAAATTTTTGTTAAAAATATTCATAAATATTCTTTTTTATTCTTAGTATTGGAAGAATTACAGGACGATTACCTCGGGAGTTGGCTGATGAAGTTGTTGGTTCACTTTTAGAGTTATTCAAGTTAGTTAAAGTTGATATGATCAGAAATCTTTATAATGTCTCATCAACATTGTTTTTATCATTAGAATTGTTTGCATCATTATCAGGTTAACTCTTTTGAATTTGTGGTTAAAGAAAAATTAAATGCTGATTCAAAAATTTGTACTCTTTATATTTATAGTTTGATTTCTGTTTTAGTTATACCGAATTAGATTATGCATGGCATGGAGGTATTTTTTCTTTTATTTTGTTGTTTTTTAATTTTTGCTATTGCAGTTTTTATTACAGTATTTTAAAGTTTTGTTATTGTTGCTGCTTTCAGTCATTGTTTTTATTCATTTTTTCTATAGAATAAGTATTTATTTTTGTTACTAATTTTATCAACACAGTATTTTAGATTTTTTTATAAAAGCTAAGAGGCAACCTTTAAATGTTTTTTTTTGGAGATAATTGTTGATTTTTTTAAATTTTTAACCAATTGTTTAAATATTTTTAGGGTGTTTGGCCCTTGCTGAACTTGGTAGAAGAGGTTTATTGCTTCCAAACAGGCTGCATGAGGGTATTTCCTTAAAAAAGAACTTTTATTTAATGTTATCAATATAATTTTTGCTAACTTTTATTAACTAAAAGGTAAAAATTTCATTTAGTTGTGCCTATAATTTTGAAAGCATTACTGTATGATGAACGAAGGGGCTCTTACAGTGTTGGCAAGTTTCTGTGTTTATTTAAAAGCATTTGTAAAGAACCATTTCTTGTTAAACTAAATTTTTTACTGGAGTAAGTGATTTTAACTATAAGAAAATAATAAAATAACACTACTATAGGTTCACATGTTCGAGATGCAGCTTGTTATGTATGCTGGTCTTTTGCAAGAGCATATGAACCAGAACAAATTAGTGCATATATATTGGATATTGCTGCGTAAGATTTCATCAATTATTTTGATTTACTAATATATTATATTAATGAACAATTTTCATAACTTCATATTTGGCAAGTGTTTTTTTTTTTCAAATAAATTTGTGCTTAACATATTTTTAATCTGAGTCAGATGATAAATCATAATTTTATGGTGTTACATTTAGTTCTTTGCTGATTGTAACAGTATTTGATCGAGAAGTTAGCTGTCGGAGGGCTGCATCGGTACTTATTCTTAAAACATTTCATTTGAACATTAAAAAGTTTGTGAATTGTTAGCATTTTTATATTTTTCTCTATAATAATGAATTCTAAATTATATCTAGTAGGTTGGTTTATATTTACTAGTTTTAATATTTTGTTTCCATTTTCTCTTCTTTTTTTTCCATCTTCTAGTTTTATCTTTCTCTTAAAAATCTCTTCATAAGCTTTTTTATAAGTATCTCTTTTTTTATAAGTATCTCCTTTTTTATAAATATCTATTTATTATACTTCATACTATATTTATATTGAGCAGATCTTTTTCCTTTAACAATAAGACCAGTTTAAAATGTAATTCATTAGGCTTAATATTTAAATTCATTATTGATTCTTTAGGCAGCCTTTCAAGAGAATGTTTAAAATGTAATTTGTTAGGTTTAATATTTAAATTCGATTCTTTAGGCAGCCTTTCAAGAGAATGTTGGAAGACAAGTAAATTTTATTTGTATTTTAGTTTTTTTATTTTAGCTTTTTTTGTATTTTAAAGTTGTTCTATTTTAAAAATTCAATTTTTAAGGGTTCATTCCCACATGGTATTGAAATTGTAACAGCAGCAGATTATTTTGCAGTTGGGAATTGTACATATTGCTACCACAATTTGTGGTAAGTATATTTCTCATTTTCATAACACAGTATAAACTGAATGAATTTACACTTTTTAAAAAATTATTTCTTATTTTGTTTTTAATATATTTTTTTCTTAACTTATAAAAGTTTGATCTAAAGAGTATTTATTATTAGTTTCTTTGCAAGAAACTTTATAAATTTATAAGAATGTAGAATAGGGTGGTTTTTTTTTGTTTTTTTTTAATTTGATGTTGCACACCGTCTTATTTGGTGAGGTTCAATAAAAAAAGTTAACAGATAATTTTTTTTTGCAAACTGATGATGGGAAGTGGTCCCCCACACCTGCTTTGTAACCCCTTCATAACCCCGTTTTTGTCTAAAATGACATATTTCTAAAATGTATTAAGATCAGTTAGTGTCAGTGTTACATGCATCAGTTTTACTTATTAGGGTTATAAAAATTATAAGAATGTATATAGCAATGACCTATCCCCAGACTCCACCCTAGAAATGATAGGTCCTGGACCTGTTTTTTAAGCCCTTTTGAGACCCGTTTTTGTCTAAAATAATATGTTTCAGAAATCTATTAAAATCAGCTTGTGCCACTGTTGTATGCATCAGTTTTACTTATTAGGGTGATAACAATAAAACAAATTTATATAGCAGTGACCTATTCCCACACCACACCCTCAGGGCGCCAGGACCCGGACCTGTTTCTTAAGCCCTTTTGAGACCTGTTTTTTTCGAAAATGATAAATTTCTGAAATGTTTTTAAACAAACTATTGCCAGTGTTACGTGCACCAGTTTTACTTTTAGGGTGACGACAACTGTATGAATGTATATGGTGGGGGTAACTTGGGGCAAGGGGAAGGGGTAAAGATACAAAAAGCTGTTATAAGTACTTAAAAAAGGTCCTTTTTTAACATTTCTTCAGTTTTTGTAATTGTGAGTACCAGTGGCCCATATGCCCAGAATGGTGTCCCTCTACCAGCCATTTCTACCTCAGCCATAATTGAAATTTATAAATTTAAAAATAACAAAAAATATTGTGAATGAAACTTTTAAAAGAATTAAAATTTTTCTTACGCCTTTAAGAAACATATTACAAATAACAAATTTTAAAATTATTTGGATGAAATAACATACATAATTTAATCAAACCTTGACATATAACTAAATTAAAATATAACAGAAAAACAAGATTAAATTGTTGTTATTTGGAATGATTATGACTTAACTGTTTCTTTGTAGCTTCAGTTGAAAAAAGTTTTCTATGATACTCAACTACTTGGTAGAGAAGCTGACGTTGATTATCATTTTTTGTCAAAACTTCATTAAAGTCAGTGGCTAATTTAACTGCCCATTCTGCACAGTCATTAACCACTTTCATGGCACAAACTATCTTACAAGCAGACTTGGAGTCATCACGATTAGCCCAAGTTTTAGGAGACGATGTCAAGAGTTCTTTTGGTAGATTGAGAGAGTCAAACAAGTTCATTGAGCGTCGTGTAACAAAGTTAGCTATAGAAAGTTTAGAGAATGTATAAATCTTGTTTGGAGCAAGTCTTCTATTGTCACCTGGCAATGGTTCTTTTTGTAAGGCATTTACAATATCCATTTTCTCTTCAACAGAAATTTTATCACTGAATAATTGGAGAGCAGCTAGATCTTTACTTAAATACCATAACTGAAGTTTAATTTTATTTTTGGCAACATTTGCAACTTTGCTGTCAACTTGACAATAGTTCTCAATTACTTTATAAAGAAGGAGATCATTTATTGGTGCTTCTGTTGTGAGAGGTGCTGAAAACTAGAAACATGCATATATTGTGGTTATGAAGAGACATATTCTTCTTAAAATCCCAATTTCTTTCTTTGTGATATTCAACTGATGACAAAAACCAAAAACTTTTAAACAGTATATACCTTTAGCCATCCATCTTGCACGATGGTAAGCCCCAGGAATGCAAATAGTTATTGTATCATTATTTTCTCCCAAAAGGAGAAGAGCTAGTCTTCCGAATTCTTTATAATCATCACGTGCCCCATTATGACTTCCTGTATTACTTGCTGTTGTGTCAAAGCAAAGACCTGCAAGATGCTCCTTAACGCCAGGCCATTCATGAATGAACTCATCTACCTTTTGTCTCATTAGAGGGCCAGTACTAGCAGGTATCTCAGGGATCCCTAATAATTTCTCAATATCCAAACCAGATGCAACAATTGGCAGACATTCACGTCTGGTTCTAACAACATTCGACAACATTTTGCCATCAAAATGAGCAAAAGTGGAACCAAGGGTTGAAAATTTTTTCTTACTGCTATTGCAAGAGATTCATGGGATGTAGTTTGAGCTTCCATTAGAGTGGAACGTGAAAATGTTAGTTTATTTACATCAATACCGATTGCAGCTAGGGCTGGTGTGACAACCATCATTGCTTGTTGTGGTGTTATTTTTGTTCGGTCTAATGCTGCATGAAAGAGTTGATTGTCAAGAATACAATGTTTGGATATTGTAATCGAGAGATGGCTAGTGCCCATAGTAGAATGTTTTGAATTATTTGGACGATTAAAAGCTTTTTGTGTTTGAATTGACATATTGCAGTCAGAATTTTCATCCAAAGAGTAATCTGAATTGTAATCCATTAATGTATCTGTAGATATAATCTTACTTTCTTTATGTTGTTCAAAGCGCCTTTTTTCTTCAAGCTTGCGTTTTCTGTATTTTACAACTGCTTTCTTATACATTAAGTCTTCCGATGTCATTAACATCTTTCGGGGACCTCTCTGGTCTATTAGAAATTGTTTATCTTCATTTATCTTGATGAGACAATCCCATTCACCATGGGCAATATCAAAAAGTGTATTCATCTTGGTAGTGAATTTTTCTTGATAGCTATGTTGAGTAGCTGATTTTCTACTTCTGTGCTTAGACACTTGGACATGTTGCTTGTGAATACTCTTTAGTTTAGCAACTACATTAGGCTTTGCTATAGTTGGAATATTAGCTTTAAACCAGAAAATCATAACTTCATCTGCAACTGTGTTACAGGATATTGAAAGAGTTGACTTTTTGATTATCATTTCATAAAAAACTCTACGTAGGGCAACACCACTTGTTGGCAACTGACTCATCTATTGTTGAGATAATATGTCCAACTAGCCAAACATTTGTAGTTGAGCGTGTTGTTTTCTCTGAAGCAGCCATCTTCTTAAGTTATATTTTTATACTTTTTTTACTATAATAGAAAGAATATAATAGAAATTTAACATATATACATATTTATATATATATATATATATGTATGTATATATATATATATATATATATATATATATATATATATATATATATATATATATATATATATATATATATATATATATATATATGATACACCCCCCCCTATTTTCCCTACATATTTCAATAATGAAATCAAAATATCCATTTAGGAGCGATTTTTGGTAAATAATGCTGAGGGGGTAAATCTAAATTTGTTTGTACTTTCCAGTCTTCTGTGAACTATCTATGTTGTAACATTCTAATACTTTATATTATTTTTTTTAGATCAATTTATAGCAGTATTTTGTATGAAATAAAAATAGAATTACAAGATTAAGATATTAGACAAGTTTTGGTCAATTTAGGGTTCCGAAATAGGGTTTGGGGGACCAATTCCCATTTTCAGTTTGCAAAAAAATTTTAACTGTATACTTTTTATATCAGACCTCACCAAATAAGAGGTTGTGCAATTTAAAATTTAAAAAAAATTTTTTTTCCATATAAAAAAAAACCACCCTAATGTAGAAGTTATAAATTTTCTTTGCAAGAAACTTTATAAATTTAAAAGTTGGAAAATTTTGAATTGTTTATTGTTTTTCTATCTTTAATACTTGTTTATCGTTTTTCATTTATCTGCTTTTAGTGTTTACTTAGCTGGTTTTGAAGAGTATACTGCCAAACTAATTGATCATCTTCTCAATGTAAAAGTTGCTCATTGGGATAGGTAAATTTATTTCTTCATTGATATAGATGAGGTATTATTTGATTGTCAGGCAATGCTGGATTAAAGGTCCATTTGGCTGTCATAAACAAAATACTTACTACTCACAGCCCCTGGGGGCTGTGAGTAGTGAAAATTTTGGGATCTCTTATTCCCCACTTAATTTGAAAATAATTATCAATTTAATCATAAACTAAAAAAAATAACTCTTGACAAACATTTCTTTTAAAGCGGTGTGAGCTTCATCAAAATTTAATTCATGTAAAAGAGTTTTTTTCAATTGTCATTTTAAAAATTTCATTTAAATGACTTTTTAATATTAAGAATTGAAGATCTTTCTTAACACTTTTTGAAAATACTCTGCATTACAGTTAGTAAGAAGTGTGGTGCAGAACACCACATTAATTCTAACTTATTTCAATAAATTGTTTGCAAATATTCAATAGGTGGTGTATTTTTCTTACTCTCCATGAATTTAAAAACTAAACCATTAAATTTTAGGGCACATCTAAGCAGTATTGTATCTAGTTTGCATCTAAGTAAGCATCTAAGTTGTATCAAGTTAAACATAAGGCTTTAACTGCACAAAGAATATCAGGTTGAAAAAATGTCAGTTGCCATTGGTTTAAAAGAAGTAATTATAAAATGTTTAGTCCAATTTGTATGCAGATTCTTCCTTTACAATGGGTGTGATGGATGATATTAAAAAAGTAAATATGGTGGGTAGGTATGGATGATATCAAAAGAAATTCAAAAACAGATGTACATAAAATATAAAAATGCATACTTTTATACAAAATGTAAGAAAAAAGAGAGGGAAAATTTGTAAAAACATTTTTATTACACCAGCAATAACAGAAATAGATGAATAAAATAATATGATAGTCTATAGTTGTGTCTTTAACATACTATTTACAAGTAAGCTCTTACTATCTGACAATAATTTATTTATATCATCTGTAAAGTGAAAGTTTTTAACTAATATTGACAGCCCAATTTACAGCAATAGACAATAATTGATTTCTTTCTAAAACTCTCAATTAATTGTTTGTTATTTAAAAATGTATTCTGTCATTGTATAAATTTTCATCATTTCAGATTTCCTTTTAAAGTTTTTTATTTTATTTTATTTTTTTTATTTTTATATTTTATAGTGAAATTCGCATATTGACATCAATGGCTCTTCATAACTTAACTGATGTATCACCTCAGTACATGATGGAAAAAGGTCAATCTTTTTTTTGGTTAAAAACAAACTAATTTTTGGTTTTAATAAATTCTATTCCATCATAAATAAAACTTCATTATCAAATGTAAATTTCAGATTAAAAGCATAAATTTGAAAATAAGAAAACTATTTATCAATTAAACCTGTCTTGTTTTTTGGTTTTCAATTTTGCAGTAATTTATGTATGTAGTAATTTCAGCAATAAACACTAAAAATCCTGAAAATAATCCTGAGAGTTCAATTCTTTCAAAAGATTGATATCATGAAGTGTGAAGAGTTATGAAATTCACAACTTCATCAATTTAAAAATGTTTTTAGTGCTACCTGTGTTGCTCTTGAAAACTTCTTCAATTGATGTTTGCACCAAGCATGGCTCTATTCTTGCATTATCTGAAGTTGTGTATGCGTTATATTTACAATCTAAGAAAATGTGAGCTTACTTTTTTTTTTTTTTTTTTAAATCAATACTTGTTTAATTATTGTTTTTGTTACTTAATAATTTTCATGATTACAATTTTAATTTTTTCTAACATTCCTAGAGGGACAGAGTTTCTTTTACAAGATTCTATTTTAGAAGAATTCTATTCAATGGTTGCTAAGGTACTTGAGAAGCTACATCCATTTAATATTTATGTTATTGATTTCCTGATATTTTGTATTTATGTAATGTATGTAAATGTATGTAATAATTTTTATAATAACTACACAATTTTTTTTTTTATAGCTACGCAAAAGCAATAAGTTTAGGTATGTCAAAATCAGTAATAAAATAGTAAAATGCAATAATTTTTTAAGTATGCATAAGAATTTAATAGTCTTTCATTTATATTAGCTTCCTTGCTATGTATTATGTTATCTATGTATAGAAAAATTTCATTGCTTTCCTTGCTCTATAATGTTATCTCTGTTATGCTGTTTTAAGAAGTAATCTCTATTATGTTATCACTGTTATGTTGTCTTTTTAAAAAATATTTTATTTAGGGGAGTTGACGGAGAGCACTTAAGAAAAGCAGGTTTTGTTTTTGGTTTTCATTTCTTAATAAAATTAGTTAAAAAATATTTACTAAAAATGATATTTTGGATGAGCTTTAATTTCATATTTTAGTGTGCTGCATGATTGAAAAATTTTCTTATTCTGAAATCCCTGTTAAAAATGTGGCTGTGTTAGGTATTTCTTTACTTTAAGATCGATTTGATGAATGTTACATGGTCTTTTGTTTTATCATGTATTTATTATGTAATTATTATATAATTCAATTTTAAAACTTTGAAATTTAAATTAAAAAAGTCAGTTGCATTTTGACTTAGAAATTAAAATCAAATTGATTCAAAGTCAGTTTTTAAGAAAATAAATTTGAAAAGTGTTTGAAAAAGATATAAAAAGTTAAAATCCAACTTTCAAAGTTTTTTTCCATATAAAACATAATTGGCTTTTAAATTCAACTAATCGAAATCTGTTATGTCAATTCAATTAAACATATCTTAGTAAAGTTTAAATATGTTCGGTATAAAGCATAAAAACCTAATAAATGTGAAAGTAGAGAAATGGACTTTTTATTTAAAGTAAAATAATTCTAATGTTTTTACTAATATACATTTTAGATAGATAATTTATATAGTTTAACAAATGAATTAGTATATAATTTAATGCTTTAAGTAATATACATTTTAAATAAATTGTTACTTAATATATTTGAAGTCATAAAATGTGTCTTTTTTTTTTTTTTTTTTTTTTTTTGAAAATGTGAAATTTGCTTAACTCTGGTACTGCAAAAGTGATATATCTTCAAAGTTATTCTAATGAAGATAAAATACTTCAAAGAATTTTTTTCTGCAGACATCTAATAAAATTTTTAATTTTAATTTTGGTAGCCTCCATAACCTTGCAGATTACATTCATATTAATTTGATGCTTCTTTTAATGAAATTTTTTAATCTTTAATTATTTTGCAAAGTTTTTTGTTTTTTTCATTTTTGGTTTAATAATTGCCCAGTACTTTTCAATAACTCTCAGTTTTGCACAATTTGGAAGGTCAGCTATTTTAAGCAAACGTCCATATAACTTTGTTCATACCATTCCATTGCCATTTTACCATAATGACTTGATGCCAAGTCAGGCCAGAACACAGGTCCATTATCAGGTAGTTTAATGAGAGATAAAAGCTGTTTTTGTAAGCATACATTAATATATTTTTCTAGTAAATGTGGACTCACAAATATATGGTGCGGATTTTTTGCCACAACTGTAAATAGCTTGCCTAATCAAAGCTTTTACTTAGCAAACTTATTGTGTTTTCTTTATTTAAATTTCTTATCTGCTTCTCCTCTATATTTGGAAATATAATATTTTGTGATTTGAAAGAATGAAGAATGTATTAATTTAAACTTTTGCAACAAAACTGTGAGAAAATCCATATCTTTTTGCATCTTGCCTTTGTGAGAGGCTGGATGAATCTTGAAACCATTAACAAGTTTACTTTCTTTTTTTTCTTGAAAACCCTCTTTTCTTCCACCATCAGATTTGTGTCTGATTGATTTTGTTTGAGAAAAATGTTGAATTACACAACCTATGGTGTAATGATAAATTTTCAACTCTTGTTGTTGAATTGAAGCTTCTAATAGGATTTTACAAATATTTATTTCAAACAATTTTTTCTCTTAAATTTCTTGCTAACATCTTCTTCTTAAAACTAATTTTTATCTTTATGGAAAACTAAAATATTTTAAAACAAAAATATTTTTTCAAAAAATTCGTTAGTACAGTCACTGAAAAAAAGATGTATTTATTATTTCACATTTATTTCTTTTACATGCTTTATTAGATAGATAAATGTAATTGCATAAAGTATGTTTTCTTTTACAAATGAATAACCTTTGATGGTGGGTTACAAATGAACAACTTTTAATATGGTAGTGGGTCACAATTAAAAATCTTTTAGGGATTTTTTTGTGATATAAACCCCATTTAATGTACTTTTTTGCATAAGTTGTATTTTTTTGTTTTTATTGTTATAAATATTGTTGTAAATTTTTTATGTTGTAAATTTTTTTGCATAGATGACTGGATGTTTGTGATTGAAGATTCTTTATCACAGACCCTTGTAGATGTTCAGGTTTTAGTTTTCTGTAATTTAATAAAACTGCATTTTTGCTGAAACGTTTCTCTTTCACATTATTTTATATAAAAGTCTTTGTATACTATTTCTTCATATAGAAAACTGCTTGCAATGCTCTTGCACCGTTTTGTTTGCAGTACTTGCAGAATAACCCATGTCTGGCTTATAGTAAGTTTTCACAAATAAAAAAATATTAAGTATTATAAATAATAATGGTGATGTTTTTTAAATTTAATTTCTAGATGATGTTTTGAAGAAGATCTGTTCACAGCTACATTCTTCCAATAAGTTTGTTAGGTAAAGATTTAAGAATATAAGTTATTTATGAGTTTTGTTTTACTGTATTATACTACTAAAATGTATGTATGTATGTATGTATGTATGTATGTATGTATGTATGCATGCATGCATGCATGCATGTATGTATGTATGTATGTATGTATGTATGTATGTATGTATGTATGTATGTATGTATGTATGTATGAATGTATATGTATGTATGACAACAAACATATGAACAATTTTTTTTTTGTAAATAAAGTCTCTCAACTCTCTATCATTAAAATCAAGAAAATTAATGCTTTTGTTTTAAAAAGCTTTTTTTAAAGGTGTAACAAATTAAATAAACAAATTAAATTGTTTAAATTTCATTTTGCAGTTACAAAACATTCAACATTTTTTCAGTTAAAAATGGGTGTTTAACTTTACTGGTATGTTTTTGAAATTTAGATTGTAAAAATGATAGGAACAAATATGTAAGATTTTTCTAGAGGGGAAAACAAAAAACTTCTGATGTTGAGTTTATAATTAAAACTTTCTTTCTAGAATGGGGTTTGCCAATGCACTAGGAGTCTTACCAAAATTTATGCTGATTGAACAAGTTAATCAGATTTTGGACTTGCTTATTACTTCAAGTTTAACTACTAATAACAAACTTAATGATGGGATATTTGCTGAAGCTAGAATGAATTCAATCACTTCTATTGTAAAGTGAGGAGTTAAAAAAAGTCTATAAGTAAAAGTTTTTTCTTTTTTCTTTTTAGTTTTTGTTAAAAAATATAAAGAAAGTAATATACGACTTTTTTTCCAGAATTTGTTTAACTGCAGGCTTAGCTAATGTTGGAGATTATGAGCGTTTATATGATTGCTTCTTCACAGCCCTACAAGACTACACAGTTGATAGTAGAGGAGATGTTGGAGCATGGTAGTGGGTTTTTTTTCTTTTTTGTTTTAAATTCATTTAAACTTAAAATAATGATAGCTTTATTAAACTTAAAATAATGATAGCTTTATTAAACTTAAAATAATGATAGCTTTATTAAAACTGTGTGCAGCAAATAAAAAGTAGTTTCTGTTTTTTTTTATTCATATTTTTTTTCACCCTTAGAATTTAACAAAAATGATATTTTAGAATTTAATTATATAGCTATAAAAGTAAGTATATATATATAAAAGAAAATAGAAAGAATATACGAAAGATTTTGTTTTATTTTTTTAGGGTTCGTGAGTCTGCCATGTCAGCTTTAGTTGACTTTTCAATTCTTGTTCTCAGCACTGGATTTTCTATTCCAAAAGATATGTAAGTTGTGCTTTAATTCTGCTTCATTTTCTGAAATTTTAAAAAAATTTTTAGTTGATTTTTTTAAAAAATATTATAAAAGGTAATTCCTATTTTCTATTGCATCAGAAAATCATTGAAAGACATCATTAAGTGGGATCACACATCAATTACAACATTTTGTGCAAATAATCATATTTTTAGATAGCTTATTATATTTTAAGGGAAAATCCTTGGTAGAAATTTTTGTTAGCCAGTTAAGTTATTCAAATAACCATCTTTTACTCATCTCTAGATCTACAAAAATCATCTGCTGTCTTGTTCAGCAGTGTTCAGAGAAGATTGATCGAACTCGAGAATGTGCTGGAAATGCTCTTGTAAAGTTTTTGTATCACAGGTGATTACTTATTGGGTTTATTAATGGTTCCATATGTTGATAACTTTCTAGAGTTGATCAGTAAAAAATAATTTTTTTTTCAGCCCTGGGGTTATATATATACCAAGTTATGAAGAATTGTTTAAACTTCTTCCAGAGTAAGTGTTGTTTTATTAAAAAAAATTTTCTCTGTGCAAAAAAAGTTTTCAAATGAAAGACAGTTGTACTACCCTCGTATATAATAGCAAGACAAATATTTACTACTTTTATAATCAATGTTAACTATTTTTTTAAAAGTCTATTGCTATATTATTATATCAATGTGTTACAATAATGAATAAAAGTAGAATAGTTAATTTTTATGAATCCTCTGGCTTCTGATTCTTAGATCTTTGTGCTCTTCCCTAAACTGGTCAGCACCCTTAGAAGCATATGGTGCAATATCAAAGTTGCTGAGAATACATGTTTATCAGTATCATGTTCTCCTCGGTTTGTGTGTCAGTGTTGGTGGAATCACCGAATCTCTGGTAATTTCTTAACAGTTTTTAATTTCTTAACAAATTTATATTTAAAACCAAAATTTAAATAAAAACTGAAGAAACTGAGAAAAACCAAGAAAAATAATCTAGCTAATGAATAATAAATAGATAATAAACAATAGATTGCTTACAAAGTATGTGTTTAATGAACAATAGATTGCTGTTTAATGAAGTGATTGTTGACAATGAGAAAATGGAAAATGGAAGCTGACTAAATTTTGCACTGAGATTTTTCTTAATTTCCAGGCTGATATGATACTTCGAGGCTGAATAAGGTGGCTTAAACTGATAAACTTTAAAAGAATAATAGTATCAAGTATTGTAGTATGGGATTTATATCTTTAGGTAAGATGTTCTTCAGATGGTCTACTTGACTTTTTTTCTGACATCCAAGACAAGTAAGTCAATTGCAAAAAAATCCTAAGGAATTATTTACTAGTAGAAGACCTATAAACTGATATTAAAAAGTTATGAATTTTATAAATAATTTTTTTTATCATTTAAAATCTATGGATGTAGGTATTATACTTTTCTATTGGGCTTGTTGTTGTCAAAATATTTTTTATGATTTAATATTTTTTAAAATAAAAAATAAAAAAATATTTTTATTGTTAAAGAAATTCCCTAAACTTATTTTTAATCTTTTTTTTAAAAAATTTTTATTAAAAATTTTTTATTAAAAAATCAGTGAAGATGACATGAAGGTAGTTACAAACAATTTGCTTCTAATTATGAAGAATAACAAGAAAAATGACAGGTAATTTTTTTTTTCAGTTTTACTTTTTGAACATTTTTTTGAGTTTTTAAGGTATTTCAACAATAATTTAAAAGTAAAAAGTTATAATATACAAAATGAATATGCAAAAGCAAACTTTGTAGAAAACCTTTGTAGAAAAAAAAATCTGTAAAAATAAATTATAATTATGATAATTATGATGAGCAATTGTTTATTTAGAATTGTTATTCCAATGATGCGCTTATTTGATTTATTACTTACATCAGCATGTTTGGATATTTATAATGATCCAGAAAAGAGGTGTTTTTATTTATTTTTTAGTAGAGATATTAACTAAGGCAATTATGACAAAAAAGGATTAAACTTTCTATGATAATTCATCGTCACCAAGAAAATGACCAATGAAATTGTTTACTGTTATTCTGTAAAAAAAGTTTTTAACTAAAATTTACCTTGAAAATGATTGAAAAATGTCAATTTTGCCCTGATGAATAATTTTTTTAATGATTTTTTGATTTTATAATTAAAAAAAGAGTTTTTATGGCCATTATTTAAGGTTTTTATATCCTTTTAACCCATAAGCTTAGTAATTTAGTTTCAGATATCAGCTGTTACATTAATATATGCAATTCTTCAAGTTGTCTTTTACACAGTTTTTTTTAACTAAGTTCCTTTTATCTTCTAATTTTTAAACACACACATACACACACACAAAAAGCATAAACTTCTAAATAAAACAAGCTAAAATCCAGACAAATGAAATGATATTGCATGTGTTTTATACCATTGTTAATAGAAAAACAAAACACCAATGAGCATTGGAATTTGTTTTTTTGTTAATAACAGTCAATACACTGGTTAACAAAGTTTTAATTTTTTTTTGTCACATGAAAACAAATGTCAAATTTTGAATGTACTAGGGCTACCAAACAATAGCATAAACAATTCACAAATGAAGCAGCATTATTTTGTATAACCAAGAAAAATTGCAATTACTTTAAATTTGCTACAAATTTTCCAAGTGTGCTCACTGTAATTCAATTTGGTTGCATGCAAGTTTAAGTTAGGAATCTTGTATGCTCTGGGAGCTAAGCTTCCCATTTTCTAATATTTTCTAGTTTCCATGTTTTTATTAAGATGCTGAAGTTGTTTGTAAGCATATTTCTGATCTGAAGATAACTCATTTACTATTTCTTCACGAAGTTTAATTAAACTAGGACCTACAGATATTGACTTGAAATTATAATTTCTTTCCATTTCAATCACCTTGGAAAGCAACTTACCTTGGGGTCCAGAGGTGTCCAGCCCTGTCTTTGAGGTTGTCTTACCATCGAGCTCTTCTATTAATTATATATCTATGTAAAAGACTAAGTTTATTTGTGTTAAGTGAACATATTAGCCATCCTAACTTTTTTCTAATTTAACCTCTAAACAATCGATAACACCTCCATTTTGAGTTAAATTTATAGTTGTGCTATCACAACCAACTTAAATGTATCTTCAATACCTTACAAAGTAGACCAGTGAAATATTTAATTTTACAATATGTTCAGCAGATTTAATCTTTGTTTTTTTAGGAATTTCTTCTTTGGTTAAATGATGAAGATATTTACCGTACTCATCAGTCAAAGTCTAATGATCTTCCTTTTTAACTTGAGGATATTTTTTTTTAGTTTCCTCATTAAATACATTGGTTTTTTCACTTCTTCCATCAAAGAGACATCCAAAATACAAGAAACATCTTCAGACTTAATTCTCTCCAGCAATCTGACACTCCAACATAGCCTTATTTTTGGCTCTATGCACTTTATTTTTGTCCAGCAATAAAAAAGATTCTGAAACAATTTTAACCTTAACCAAATCCTTTAAATACGTTGAAGCAATTGCAGTAGCAGCAGTGGTTAAAATTTCAAATCGAATTGGAGTAAAAGCCTTATTTTAAATCTTTGTATAATTTCACTTTACTATAAAATCCTTTTATCTAACACATCAGTAACACATCAGTATCTTTAATCTATCACATCAGTTTCTTCTGTATAGTTAAAACATTTTAAGTCACTGTTTCATTTTAAGTACCCTTCCTCTTTGTTACATTTTTCCAAAAACTCATATGTTCTTTTCAAATTTAACATCTCCTTTTCTTTAACCTTTTTTAGATAGGGGAAAGGTGCCTATGATGGCATACTGGTCATATTTCTAAAAATATTAGTTTTGGTGCATAAGTGATTAGACCAACATGTGTATATTAGTAATTCATTACTTCTGGTAAAAATTCGTCCCTCTGTCATAAATAATGCTTTTGTAATCAACGAACATAAATTTTCGCATGTGGTGTTGTAGTTTTAATGCCCTCATATATTCAGGATTACGATTTTATTATAAATCATACAGAAGTGAAATTTTCATGCATTTCATCTGCAGGCTTTCTACATTTATTAGAATACTTATTTTAATGCTATGTGTGGAATAAGGTAGACACAGCTTGTTTTAATAAATATGGAGACTCTTTCCTATGATGGCATACTGAGGAGTTGCCAACATAGGAAAGTCTGTAAAATGAATTGAAAAAAATGCCTGAAATAAAATTTTATGCTAATAAAAAGGTGATCAGGCTCAGAACAAAGATGAAATACAAGAGTTTCAGAAACCAACACATTTGGAAATAAAATCTCCCCCATCAGAAGCTTCCATATACATTGGATCTTCTGTTTCAACGAAAGGATAAGATCTGTTATACAAAAGTTGTGTCCGGTGCCTTTAGCAATCCTTAAAATCGAATTGAAAAGGGCACGAAAACGTGGAAAAACTGGACCTCTGAATACCACACCGGATATCCAAGAATTAAAAGATAAGGCAAAAGAAAAAGATAACAAAGAAAAGGAAAAATTTGTTAGAAAAACAAAAAGAAAGACGACTGTTGAAGAAAAATGCTACAGTGAGGAGATTAAAGGAAGAAATAATAAAATGAATTTCAAATCTGATACAGCATTTTTGTATTGTTATGAACTTTATACGCTGTCTTGCTCTAAAGAACCATGGATTTGTTGTCAAAAACGCAGATCTTGGTGTCATTTTTTATGTGCAGGCATATAGAGAATTAGAAAAAAATTTATATGTGAACTATGCTTACAGACCAAATATTTATTATTAACTTTGTTTTTTTTGATAAGTTTTGTTTCGATTTATAAAAAACAAAGAAAATTCTTGTTTGTCTATTTTATTTAAAGTGTGCCATCATAGGAGCAGTTAGTTGCCTATGATGGCATACTTGTATTTTTTTTTTAATGGTATAAACTTATAAAAAAGCAAAATAGTAAAAATTCTGACGTTCATTATTATTCTGCATGCTAAAGGGAATACACCCATGTCAAAAATTATTTTTTAAGTTTTCAGGTAATGACTCAGAGAAACGGTAAAGTTAAGTATGCCATCATAGGCACCTTTCCCCTACTGTTTTGGTACTTTTTTAGGTACTACTTTGCTCTATTGCTTTTCATTTCCTTTTAATCTCTTTATAATCTTTTGATCGTATCACAACTTGACCTTTCTTCCCTCCCTCCCCCCCCCCCCCCTTTTTTTTTTTTTTTTTTTTTTTTCTCTGCTTTTGAATAAATTTTAACTGAACCAAGAGATTCCTTGCTGATTTTTCATATGTACAGTTGATGTGAACTTTTCTTTCAAATCGCAGACAATATGATTAATTATGGATAAGAATAGAACATTTGCAGTTAACTTTATCAAACAGACTTTATTATCTTGTTAATACCCTCCTTTTTGTTTAACTTTTTTCTGCAAACTTTTTCCTGTACATCGTAATATACTTTTTTGATCTTTCTGTCATGGATCTATAACATTTACTGGAGATGAAAAGTCTGAGTTTGCTTTTTACCGTTTTTTTTAATCAACTTCCAATGATTTGGTTTCATTAACAAAGTCATCCAATAGAGATATTCTTTTCTGATAACTCTTTCAGTATAGCTTTACGTAGAATAGCATCAGTTGGTATCTCAGAAGACATAAAGTCTTTTCTTTTTCTCTGGAAAAAAATATTATTATTATATTATTATCAATATTATTAATTTTATTATTAACAATGTAATATTTTTACTGATAAGTTTTTTATAAGAATTCGTTAATAGTTATATTATTAAAGTTATATAATATTATTAAAACATTTATAACATTAAGATAATTCTAAAATATATTTATTTTAAAAAATTGTATTTATTACTAGAGACCGCCGATTCGTTACTGTTTATCGGTTTGCGGATTGTGCACCGAATTATCTATGCTAAACGGTTCAAATTACTTACGGATTGATTTGATCCGAAAATAATTTATCGGAAAATAATTCGTTAAAATTTTTTCGGATTATTTTTTCGGATTGCAATCCGATTCGATACTTTCTGATCGGATTGTAATTCGAAAAATTTTTTTCGAATTGGAATCCGAACCGATATTTTTACGGATTTATACGGATTCAGAATAAAAAAAGCTTTCGATTTAGGATTCATTTTTATTTATTTATAATATTCAAATTTACAATGAAACGAAATGATTTCCTTGTTAAGAAATAAAAAAAAGTCAAAATCACACTGAAAGTTAATCATTTTCCAAATTCATTTCC
Organism: Hydra viridissima; assembly: GCF_058129835.1. Classification (NCBI taxonomy): domain Eukaryota; kingdom Metazoa; phylum Cnidaria; class Hydrozoa; order Anthoathecata; family Hydridae; genus Hydra; species Hydra viridissima. The sequence continues at coordinate 4,062,433 of NW_028324313.1, read as the reverse complement.
TGGCCACACAATGTCTTGAATTTTACTGAGTTGCTTAGTGTTTTCTTTCATATATACCAACATCTCAATCTTGAGATTGAAAGATTGGTTCTTCTAGAGCTGTATATATTCCCTGCTGTTGAGAAAACTCTTTCAGATGTTGATGATGCAGCAGGTATACAGAGATTTTTTCTGGCCAGCCTTGACATTATTGGGTAAATATACTGGTTTTGTTTCCAGAATTCCAGTACATTTGTATTTGCTGGAACCGGTTTTGAATTCAAATACCCCTCAATTTCAGCAGAAATGGCTTTCTTGGTGCTTGTTTCACCTCCAGGATTAATGTAACCTGCACCAAACACTTTCTTCCTCAGTTGTTCAGTGAAATCAAAGTCGTCATCATCTTCATCATCCAACATTGAAGGGGAAGGAGTGCTTTGGCTAGCCAAATTTTTTTTTTTTTTGACAGTTCTTCCATAGCTTTTTTTACTGCAGTTTTGACTACTTCAAATATTTCCCCCTCATCCACAAAGCACATGCCGTTGCTGTTAGGATCTAAAAAATGAGCTATAGAAAATTCAATATTCATCAACTCCTCTTCGAATCTTTTGTTTAGATCTTCATTGAAGTAGTGAGCAAGCTCTGATGACACCTCGGTTTTTGGCTTGATCATCTCCCTTGCTAATCTTCCTCTGATGTTGTATAGGCAATTAATAACGGAACAGATGCTAACATTCTTTTCACTGCTGCATTTCTCAGAGAATTCTGAGAAGCCTCTCAGAAGCTGGTCGACAGATTGAATAGATTCCACTTCATCATCTGTTGGTAAAAGATCTGTGAACTTACAACCTCCAGAAACAGTAGGGTTCGGATTCTTTAAAGAATGCATCGCCGGAAGAAGATCCACCACAGACTCCATTTGATGGAGGTCAGAGTTCCATCTTGTGGGGCATCTCTGTACTAACTTCGTTCTGAGTTTTTTAAGGCTTTGGCAGTATTAACTAAAGTCATAGCTTTTTGAGAGGACTGGTTGAAGTGACCTACTAATTTTGTTATTTTGTGGTTGAGAATTGACCATTTTGGACATCTTTTATCATCGACAGCACCACTGACAACTAGATTTAGACGGTGGTCGACACACCAAATTGCACTTTGAACCCCAATTGATTTCCTAACACCTGCTTGGACATTAGCTGCACCGTCGACTGTTATCCAGGTTTTGACTCCAAAATCAAGTTCCAGTTTGTTGATAGATTCATTGAGCTTCTTGGCAATATTGTCGGCAGTATGTTGTTCGGGGAAGTAGGACATTTCTACCAAGAAGCGCTTTAATTGGAACTTTGAATCTATATAGTGGAGTGTAAGGCTCATGAAAGACAAATTGGTGTGATCAGTGGTCCACACGTCGGATGTAAAGGCCACTCCATCAAGATTTGACTTGTCTGAATTTAAAATGTTTTTTACTTGTTCCTTGATGAATTTAAAAAGGAGAGGAATGTATTTTGTAGATATATTCTTTGCTGTAATGGCTCTGAATTGACCGTTGGTTGCAGTTCTCATCATCCGGGTGAATGCGTCAGTTTCTACAATAGAAAATGGTTGAGTGTCCTCAATCACCCATTTAGTAATGTCAACAACAGTTCTTATTTGATTGATGTCAGTAACTTCCCATTCAGGTTTGGTAGCCTGTTTTCTGCCTTGCAGTGTCTGTGTGTTGGAAGTGCCACAAGTTCCACTTGGTCCAGGCTGTGGCGATACTGGTGTATCTTTTTGTGTTTGTGGACATTTCCTCTTTTTTCCTCTTTCTTGTGTTTGTTCAAAATCTGAGTCTTCAGAGGCAAGCTCATCAAAAATGTCTGGTATTGTTGGTTTTTGCTTGTCTTTCCTTTCTAATTGTTTATATAAATTCAAGTGGACTCTTTTCAAATGGTTCCTTAAAGGACTTGTGGTGCTTTTATTGATTAAGAATATTTTGCCACAGGCCTTGCATTTTGCCTTGTTTTCCTCCACATTGTTGAAGAATTCCCAAATATTAGACAGCTTAGGCATCTGAAAAGAAAAAAAAAGTGAAAAAAAAAAAAAAAAAGAAACGAATCGGATTGAGTTTGCCATATCGGATCGGACGAATATTTTGGATTATTTATTGAATTTAAAACCCACAAAAACGGATCAGATTGTTAATAAGGATTACTTTTCGGATTAAAAATTCGAAAACACGGATCAAATCACATTTTCGATTTACTGACTTTTTATTGAAATATTTGCCTCAATATTTCCTTAATATTTGCCTTAATAAAACGTGATAGTTTTTTATGCATACAAACAGTTTCCGAAAAAGAACTAATTATTTATTAAGTTATTTGAAAATTTTCCTTAATATTCGTCTTAACAATAAATGATATTTTAGAGGCATGCATAAAGTTTTCAATAAAAGAACTAATTATTTGCCTTAATTATTGAAATGAGCGTAACAATTTTTCAAACTAGTTTTTATCTCTATTTCTATTTTTATTTTTGTTAATATTTAAGTAGAAGAAATATTACAATATAAATTTTATCGGACCAATCCACTAATTGAAGCAATCCGCAAAGCGAAGTAATTCGCAAAGGAATTCGATCCACAAAAAAAAAAAAAAAAAACCGCAAAAATTCAGTTTGAAATATTCTTAACTTTTAAATCAAATTAATATAATAATGGCTTACCGTAATAAATGTAGGTGAAGAATAGTAGACTTGATCTGTTGAACGAATTGTTGTAGGTTAAGATTTCCAAATACAACTGATTGAAAATAAAAAAGAAATCCACTATTTATAGGACGCGCACATAATAAAAACGTAATATTTTTGGACCACACCATTTAATGGTGACGCGAACGGAACGCGATTCGTATAATTCGCTAAACGAATTAAAGTTAAATTGATTTGTAAAAATTTTTCGGATTAATAATCCGAACAGCAAAGAGAATCCGCAAAAAAAAAAATCCGCTAGTGGTTCGTAAAAATTTTTCGGATTGATAATCCGAACAGCGAAGTGAATCCGCAAAAAAAAAATTCGCTAGTGGTTCGTAAATTAGTTTTCGGATTATTAATCCGAAAAATTTTTACGAACTGACTATTTTAATCCGCAAAATAAGTCGGATTGGCTTTTTGCGGATTTTACGAACCGAATTGGCGGTGCCTATTTATTACCGATTAATTCAAGCATATTTGTGCTTGCCGTTTTTCTTATTTTCATACAATTTGTGTTTTTATACTCATTGTTAAATATCTCCTTTATTATGACAATATTTGTGTGTTAAATAGTTACTAAAAAATCGAAATACGAAAAATATATAAATATAAAATTAAGTCAAAATCTTTTATTAAAATAACTATAAATACTCTTTGTAAAACTTTGTTTTGGGTTTTTTATTGCGTCCCACAGTGGAAAATTGTAGAGCAACAGCATATCATAAATGTTTTTTACTAATGTCGCTGCTGTCATTATATTTCAATTTTATTTAATAGTTTAATGGTCAATCATTGCTGTAATACAGGAATTTCACATAATTTTATGTAAAAATAAAAGATTTGAAGCCCTATTGTTTATTACTTTGCGGATGTTCATTTCAAACCTGTTCGCTTCATCACTTTAAAAGTTAATTTTCTAAAAAACTTTCTAGGAATAAGTATAAAGTATTATACATTTTTGAAAGGCTCATGTTATGGAGATTTTAAGAAAATTATACATTTTTACTTATATGGTTCAGTTTAGGAGTAATTATTTGAACAATAAAATAAATGAAAAAAATTAATATTCTTCAAGTTCACTGAGACTTTTGGTAGTTACCAACGCTTCCCCACGCTTTACATTTAATGTAGTATTGTAGTCTAGGTGTTTATTAAAAACATGTACAAGAATGAGTTGCAGAAACGTGCGGTTTCCGAAATTATCGAGAAAAGAGTGATAAAAGTGAAAAAACAGAAAACCGCTTTTTATCGTGGTTTCAAATTTTGTTCATTTATAACAATAGCTTGGTATATGTTTTTTAACTTATTATCAATTTTTTATTTATACCATGGCATTCTTGTATTTTTGCACTCCTTTTGTAGTGAATGTACACTGCCAATATATAAAGAGTTGAAACATTTATATCAGTATAACAAATTCACAGTGGAAATTAAATCAACTCGTTTGAGTATTGAATATTACTTTAGTTACTTTTGTGACTTGTTAAAATGACAACTTTTAAGTGTTTGAAATGTAAATTATTGCTTTCCTATATTGATGGAGGAAAGACAGTTGAGGCACTGTCAACATTTTTAAAAGAAAATTATCAACTTTCTGAGGACAACTTGTGTTTCATCATGGGTGATATTCAAAGGCACATTATTTCGTCTTTTAATAAACTATGGATACTGGCGTCACGAAAAAAGGAAGCTTTTTTATCTAAGAACAGTGATTGGTTGGATTCTGAATATTGTGTATCTTTACCTAACTCAGAAGAGGCAATTACCGACTCCACGCCATCTACTTCTTTTGAAAAACGCGGAAGGCCGTGCGTGTCTTATGGAGATTCGTCAGAATCCAGCAAAAAAAAAGAAAAAATTCCATGTTACTTAAGGAATATGGATTCGAGCATATTTTTAATACATATCTTCAGGCGTTGCATTCAATAGGAGAAGAAGCAGAAGCAAAACTTGTGGAATCATTAAGGATTGCTGATAAAGACAAAAAAAAAATTAATATCGAGTTTTATGGAAAACGCAAGCCAGAAAAATATGCTAACTGATGAAAAAGCACTCAGCGTGTTAATTGATTCAGATTTAACAAAAGCACAATATTTGTACATGAGGAAGGTGACAAATGAACGAAATTGTTCCATATTTCCACCATATTGTAAAATTCAAGAAATTAAACAGACCTGCTATCCACCATCTTCTGCAATAGAAATTACGAACACACATCCGAAAATTCTGGAACTGCAAGATTTATTGGATCACACTGTAGCTAGAATTTTGACCATAGATTCCGTGTACAGTATTGAATTCAAGCATTTACTTTCATATAGTAAATGGGGCTGTGATGGTTTCACTGGCCAAAGCCAATACAAGTAGAAACTTCCAGAGGAATCTGAACTTATTTCTGATGCAAATTTGTTTACTAGTTCTTTGGTGCCTATCAAACTAATTGATATAGTAACTGGCGCAGTTGTTTGGCAAAATCCGGCACCTTCATATGTTCGTTTTTGTCGACCTATATGCATAGAATTCTGCAAAGAGATTTCTAAGAAAACTAAAGCCATTGTAGATGAAGTAAAGAGCCAAATAAATTCTTTGCGTGAAATGTGCAAGAACTTGATGAAGATACTCTGCAGCTTTTGAAAGTCAACGAACTGATTTCAGGAACTGAAAGTCCCTATGTAGTTATGATATAGTACCTTTAAGGTGGTACCAGGGTAAAAAACGGCTATTTTTGATAAAATTTTGAAAAATACCAAAATTAATGTTTTGAATTCTTAAATCTTCCTATTTCAATATGCGTATTGCAAAAAGTCAAAAATCTTCTTAATTTTAATCAAATTTGGCCTTTTTTTAAAGAGCAGTTTGGTTCTTGCTTCATAACAACGACCTTAGAAACGCTTTTTTTCTCGCTGAATCTCAATTTTTCAGAAAAAATAACTTTTCATAGAAAATAGATAATAGGCTGAAATTTTGCAGGTTTAAAGATGAACATATTACGAATGTTGTCTGTGAAGCAAATTTTTGTTATTTTTTATTTAAAACTCATTTTTATCATGCTTTGGTCCCAAACTACCTTTAATTTTATATCTTAAAGTTCGAATGTCAACCTGGTAAAGTTAAAAATGTTTTAAAAAAATCTGTTTCATTGACAACATTCTTAATACATTAAAGAATTCAGGTTCAAATTTTCAAGCAGTTTTGACTCTTTTTGAGTTAGTTATATTAGATGAAAGAATAAGCAGTTTTGGGGGTAACAAAACACTAATTATGCGCATAATTAATGACGTCATCATTAAATTTTTTTTTGGGCTACTGTTTTATATTTTTTTTTTGTTCATTAATAGAAAAGAGCTAAAGTCTATTAATAGTTTTCAATTTCTTGTTAAAAAGTTGATTTTACCCTGGTACCACCTTAATATACCTATACATTATTTCATAAAAGCAACTATTTAAAAATTGTTATTAAGAAACTGTTTTAAATATTTCTATAATTAGTAGGTAAGCACTTTATGTATTTTTCGTCGTTTTTAATAATTTTAAGGTATTTTCATACATTTGTAAAGCATTGTGTTAAAGTGTAAATTAACAAACTGCCAATTTTGAAGTTTTTGATTTTTATTTATTTTTAATATTGTATTACAAAAAATTCTTATAAAAAGTATTTCTCAAGAAGCGTCATATACTACTTTACATTTGTGCAAAATTTCAAATCTCTATTTTTAGTAACAAAAAAGTTATCGATTTTTTGTCCGAAACACAACTTTATTTTCCACTGTGCGTCCGCAAGAACTTTTTTATCAAGATGTGTAAAGGGTTTTTTATTGCGTCCGCAACATTTTTTTTTTCTTCTAGAAAATGAAACAATAAAGTTGATTTTTGCAAATGAAGACTTTAAAATATCAGGTTTTAAAATATCAGGTTTTTTAAAACATATTTTACATTAATATACCTTCAAGCAAAAAAATATTGGGGCCTAGTGTTTATGGTTAAAAACGATAATTTTTGAAAGTATGGGATGCCCTATTGATCACGCATGTTAAAAAAGACTTGAAGTAAAATTTAAAACTCTCTTTAAATAAGCAATTCGGAACAACGAACAATTCGTAAATATTCTTCATAATAACAATGTATATTTTACTTTTTAAGTGATGAATTTCCCTTGCAACTATTTGAACTAGTGAAGGACGAGATTTCATGTTCAGGTGATACAACCAAACTCATCGCGTCTGTTAAAGTGTGAGTTTTGTTTTATATTGCCCCTTTTACCCATAAATTTTCAATAAAACAAAATTAAACAGTTTGCAATAAAACTGCGACTCGTTTTAAGGTTTTGTGGATTAACACAATTTGTTGGCAAAGTCCGAATAAAATGTCTTCAAAAGATATCTTTTTTGCTGTGTCACAAGTTCCCCAGGGTCAGTGACGTATTTTCTGTTATGTTACCATTATGCTACTATTATGTTATTCTTATGTTACTCTTATGTTACTCTTATACATGTTTTCCCAAGAAACATAAACATGAAAAATGTTGATTTTCGCACAAAAACTGCGGTTTGAAACGTGGACTTGTTTTTTTTCTAGATACGTGTCAACACTGCAGAACAATTTTATACAACGTTGGTAACTTTTACAGATATCATCCCAGAAGAAGCTGCTAAAAGTGTTATGAATTTGTTATTGGATACATCGTGGTTTGATTTTTATTTCTAATCATTAATCTTATTATGCTAGTTGTGTAAAAGGAGTTGTGAATACAGTTGTTATCAAACCGTTTAGATTTTTCTGTTATTTTCGCAAATGTAATTGCAGCCGATGTCAGAAGTTTAAACTATGAAGCAAAATTAGACGTTCTTCTTTCAATTCTTATGACATTTTTTTTTGTTCGTTGCAGGAGCAGCCAACTAGATGAAGTGAGAGCTGTAAGAAACCAGATATGCAATTTAGTTCACATACCGATTCCGATTGTGAAGGTAAATGTGGCATCGATAAAAGCGTTTTTAAAGAGCTTCTTTCGTTTTTAATTGTGATTCTAGGCGTGTGTATTTGAACTTGATATGCTTTGTATCTTACAGAAATCAACATCAGAAACGAATTACAGTCAAATTGCAGATATCGATGAGCTAGATAGTTATAAAGGTAATTCCAAGCTTGATTTTTTTTTTTTTTGTTTGTCTTATCTACTTGATAGGAACTAAAATTTTTTTGTATGTATTTATTGTAATCTTATAGTGGTATAAACTTATACAGCATATCTTTCTATTTCGTTTTATGTAAAAATATCAAATGAAATTATAGTTAAATTTTTAAATAAGTATAATCGGTTTCTGCATTATTTTTTAGATCTGGTCAGTAGAATTGGCTTTTAGATCTGGTCAGTAAAATTGGCTTTTAAACTTGGATGTGCCAGCATGTCTCTGAACCAAATAGTGTGACCAGATTTAGTTGGTTTGACATGATGCTGTGCTGTCTCTCAAACGATTCTTTGTCAGTTGAAAGCTCTGAGATCCTTGTGTTAAATTATAAAGAGAAAGATCAAAAGATCTTTTAACATTTCGAACAATTTGCTTAATAGAGGGGGATGTTGAGGGGATGTTGAGGTTTCGGAAGCAACTACTGTTGATAAATGTTGAGCTGATTTTTTCTCGTTAGAAACGATTTAGTTTTACTTTAGTTTTTATAAATCATAAAAATTTAAATTTATACTTTTAATCAAAGGAAGCTTTCAAATATGGAGTACATACAAATATGGAGTACATAGCCATCTTGACTTGAACTCTAAAAATAACTTGTCTCAATCTCTTGTAAACAAAATAACTTGTCTTTATCTCTTATAAACAAAAAGTATTGAATCGATGATGATTATTTATTGCCAGATTCTTATTTCTTTTTTAATCAGTTGTTACGTTTTCCCAGGTCATTCCAATGGTTTTTCTTCCAAAGCATCGCATGAATTGATTCCTTATCTTCGTCACTCATGCTTTCGCTTTAAAATATTTCTACCAAAATTGCAGAATCTGTAAGTGGTGGTTTCACAGCAAATATTTCAGCATCAAAGTCAGTCAATCAAGCTTCGTTAATATCTTGTGGGATAAGATTTGATTAAGTGTTTCGCAAAGCATCTCAACCTGTAAATCTTTAAACAGCTATGGCTCTTTAAAGATTTTCAATATGAGGTTTCTGCTTTACGAAAGCAATTCTAAGCGGGCAACAACATCTACATTCCATCTAATATAAGATTTTCTGGCAGACCTTTGTTATTCTTTAACTTACATCCAAAGTCTTTCCGATTATGAATTCTTCAACATTTGACAGATGAATTTGGTGGATAGTTCCTTAATGACGCAGTCCGGAGATTCCAAATAGAGCTGGGAGTAATCTTTAAAAAATTTCAAAAGTAGAGTTTGTGATATAATGAGGGCTTCTGCTGCTATTTAATCGGGCTGGTGATTTCCATTTCTCTCGGAAGATCTGGTTCGTCCAGTTCATTAGATTCTGCTGTTATAACTGATCAACCCAAATGAGGTTGAAGTGATTGTTTCTCCTGGATCGCTTCTCTCAGAGTGTTGATGCTTTTCAGTTGATGCTTTTCTTTTTTTTATGAAAATTGAACTACATTTCTAAAAGACTCCGTGTCATAAAAAATGTTATCATTTGAATTCACATTGAAGATATCTATTAATCTTGGAGTATCAGTATCTTCAATTAAAGTGTATATGATCACGTGTGCATGATCCGAAGGATCTCCAATTTTAAAAATGTGTCAAGCCTGAAAAAAGGTTTCAGATGCCGTTTCTGACCTTTGCTTAATTAAATTGTCAAAATGGTTATCAAAAACTTTAACCCGCCTAAAAAATGGCGATTAGTTGCTTGTAGTTCGTTCAACGGGTGTAACAATTGTTGTTTTCTCTCCGTTGAAACGTTTCGGGAAATGTAATCAACCGCAATTGAAACTACGTTTGATTTTGGTATAAAGCATTTTGCACCTATTTGCTATTGAGAGAATACTGTGTCGGTAATTTATTGCATGGAATGATATCAGTAACGGATTCAGGGGGGGGGGGGGGGGGGAATGTATTCGTTACTGAATCATATTGAATATTATATCAACCTTCACCCAATGAACTGTGCATTCTTTATTTTGTATTTGTAAAAAGCAAAATGATTTGCATACTTTTAAAAGCAAATAAAACTTTGACCATAAAGTAGGTTATTTTTAAGCGCCATAATTTTTGCTCCTTCAAACCTTCTTTCGGCCCAGCTATTTGAAAACATATTCAAATTTGCATTTTTGTTCTAAAAAACCTCTCGCAGTTTTGGATAAGCTTTTGATTAAGTTGTTTATATCTTTTAGCTGCCATGGTATTCTAACAAAAATGTTCTTGAGGCAACGAATTTGATTTTTTAAAACAAATTCTCCCCGGCGGGGAATCGAACCCCGGTCTCCCGCGTGACAGGCGGGGATACTTACCACTATACTACCGAGGATATATTTCGTAGGAGAATATAAAGTTATTATAGCAAATAAAGTTCCTTTTTGTAAATTAAAGTATGAAGAAAAGCGAGTTAGTTAAAAAAGGCTAAGAGATTTTCACAAAAATAAATTTTACTGAATAGTTAAGGCTTGTTCATGTCTGTTTCATAATAGTAATTTCTGGAACTTCACGAAAAATGTTCAGGAGACTGGATTAATGCCAAACGCTCAACTAGTTGGTATATTAAAGTAAATTATCTTCTCTATTTGAGCTTTTTTACGAATTGATAAATTAGATGATAACGTTATTTTTTTCATCTGAAAAAATTAATCCCTTCGTTAGAATTTTGTAATGACGTTTCAAACAAATGGTGTTACTGAAGCAAGTTAAAAATCTTTCTTTAAAAATTTTATTTGTTAAAGCCGATCGACTGTTTATTTGAGTTACCACAAAAAATTTTTTTACGAGTTTTGCGGTTACAATTTATGAGCTTTTACAATCTTATTACCAAAACTACATCAGTTCAAATGGTTCTAACAAAATCTTCCCACACCAATCCATTTCAATTTTTAACACATACCCATTACAGTTAAAATGTGTATTTATATTTTAAAATATCTTTAAAGTGTAAATATATCACAATTACTATTTGAATATTCAATTAGTTTTAGTTGCTACTTACATTAAATGAATTAAATGCTTTTCATATTTCAGGTTTTATAGTTTACTATAATCATGGCTTAATGTAAGTCAAGTGAAACGATTAAGAAAAATGTAGACGCAAAGTCTTGTTTATACAACACACAATGGAATATTTGTAAGACAAAACCGCTCAAAAATATTTTATGGATTTTTTTTTCACTTTGTTAGTTTAAAACACAGAATTATATTAAAATTAAATGTTTAATTTAAAAAATGAAATTTTTTAAAGAGTAATTTATTATTAATAAAAAGACATATTCGCTTATCAAAGCTTCATGCTGAGATCATCATATTGACTGCTTCTTTGGAAAAAGGCAACGTTTTTTTGTGCCGTTTTGATCTAGAACTACTTATGTATGGGTCTGAACTCAATAGCAGCCTATTTAATACGTCTGTATTGCAGTCGATACGAGAAAACTTTCGACTAAAATTTTGTCTGTACTGCCGAAAGTGTTTGTTTCGGGCTTCAACTGCCTCCTCGGATAACTGGCCGATAAGGAGGATTTCATGAGTTATTACTTCGGCACCATGCTTCAAAACTTTATGCATGGTTGGAGACATGGGATACCAATCATACAGATTGATATACAGTTTAGCAGTTTCATGAGCAAAAACGTCGAATTTAACAGCATCAATTTTATATCCACTTGAAATAACTTTAAGAATAACGTGTAAATCTTTTATCAAATCCAAGTTAACACCAGTTATTTGTGAAGATAATTCCGGGTTTGAAAATACGTCTTTTTGACGTATTGCCATCACTTGTATTTCCAAATCCTGCTTTAGGTATATCTACTTGAAGCCCTAATTCTTCTTTGAAAGATGTTTGTATTTTCTTCTTTGCTTCTTTGAAAATTTTTTTTCCCTCGTCTGATCGAGCTTGCCACTTTTGTAAAGGTATTTTGTAAGCTAAATGAAGAAGCGATTCAAAAAAGCGGATCCTTGCATGAAGAATCGAGAGTCCAAATGAGATGGTTTCCGTATTGATTGGCTCTTTTTTAATCAATTTATTAAAATTTTTCGATGTTTGTCCACAAATGTAGCACCTCATAGTTGATGTAGTATCAGTTGCAGCGTTGCACACTTTACCATCTATATTTGGTTTTTTACGTGCTCTATCTCGTCCATTGTTATGTCTTTAGATTCACTAATGAAACGTATTCGAATGGGCCTGCTGAACCTTTGAGATGAGATGATTGGGTTTTGCCATATAATTTTTTCCTGTTGGCCATCAATTTTATCAATCATTCTCTGAGGTACTAAAGAACTTTGAAAAATATTTGCATCATTGTCGGTGTTGTTTTGAAATTTTTGCTTAAATTTTGCTTGTTGCGATCCATCATAGCCCTATTTTGATATTAAAACCATATTTTTCTGTTCTTCAATTGAATACTTTTCTACAACCTCTGAGACATATTTATATTAGCGTAATGTGGTCTGGTCAAGTAATGCTTGTAGTTAAATTTCAGCTGTTGTTTCGGTTACTTGTTTCGATTCCTTATCAGGGTAACATTCTTTTTTGGCTTGTTATATTACTGAGTTGCTGGGGTAGATACTTTTGTTTCTACTTTGAATAAGTTCCCACTGTTTTCTGGTAAAATCGCCTTCTACAAACAGTGCCAGTGCCTCTTGAGGTGTTAATTTATAGACAGTTACTTTTTTAAAGGCAAAGTTAAATGCTTTTCGGTATTTCTTTGCTCTGGTAGGCGTGGCAGTAATTTCTTTAATAAATTTTGAAACATCAGTATTTCCTGAAGTGTGCCGGCTCATTCTGGCTGCATACGTCAACTCATCAACAGAGATCTGTTTGCGCAAATCCATAGTTTTTCGACGCTTGCTGCAATCACTTAGTTCTATAAATGATTTTGATGGTCGTCCAGGTTTCTGTCGAATGTTTATTGACCAATAAGGTAGCTCGATGTTTGATTTGAGCCATTGTTCATTGTTTTTTAAAAAAACTTTCTTGTTTATAACTTGCAGCTATCCATCTTTTCTTGAAATCGCTCTTAAAGAATTTTAAAATTCTTGTTATGGTACTTTTTTGATCTATTGGATATTTCATAACTGTTACAAGGTGTTCTTCTAACAACGAAAACTTTTCATCAAACTTTTTACCTTTACAATCTTTCATTATTTCATATAACTCTCTTCTAGTGAACAACTTTTTGACTTCTGTCGAATCTACATGATAAATGATAAAATCAGTAAATACATAGTGGTGTGACCTTAACGAACGACAAACAAAATATATTTTTTTGTTTGAGATTTTGTAGTTTAATATATTAGATACAATTTAAGATTTACGTAGTTTAGTTAAGTTTGTACAAAAATATTTAAAAGTTAAACAACAAGAACTTATTTTATAGCTATTTCAAGACTTTTTACGATATTGTGTATAATACGAAATGGTTTACACACTATTTTTGAAGCGTTGATATAAAAAGTGGAGGAAGTTGGATCTGATTGTTTACAGCCTATAGTTATTTCTCGTAAAAAAAATTATAACTCGACAAGACCAAACTTGTTAACAAAAACATTATTATCTTATAATTTTATATGAAAATTAAAACTCAAGTAGTCCATCATAAAAACGCTTTATATTATGCACAATAACGACAGAAATTTAATGTAATTTTATTTTAAAATATAGGTCATACCTTCCTCTGCCATAACTAGCCGTTTATTTTTTCAAAACTGAACAATATTATAATAATAGCTGCAATTGCAAATGTCACAAATTTTTGAATTTTTTTTTCCCATGAAACTTCAAATAACAACACCACGTTCTTAACAAAAATACGACAAAAGGAAAAATCGAGAAGAATTTTCTGTTACATAATCTAATGAAGCAAATATCTAGCTTGAAAATAATAAAGTTAATAAGACTTTTATGCGAACTTGATTTTTTGACTTTGGAGCGATTATGTCATACAAATACTCCACTGTGCGACCTTTGACGGAACATTATTCCGGAAGAAATGTTACCGGAACAAAATATTCTTCAAAATGTTCTTCAAAATCCTTGTGGCGTTCACACGTAAATTTTACTTTTATAATATAATCAATTGTTATAAGGATTGATATTTTAAAAAAATGATAAAAGTAAAGAATAAATCTTTTAACCAATAAAAATAACATTCAAGAAAAAAACAACAAAAGGTAATCAGAGTTAAGCTCTTGTGGTCCGCAAAAAACATACATAAGCTACACTACACTAAGGTTATACGCATCACAGTGAACAAGAATAAGTTTTTACTCAACATCAAGGTAATATAGCTGTTTTAGCATATTTTCTTATTGATTTAAATTAACCCCAAATTCACTTGACTGTACTATATCTATATATATTTATTTATTTATATAAAATGAATAAAAACACCTTTTTATGATTTTTATTTAAATAAATAATGCTCTATTATTCAATAGTATCGAGCACTCTTAAACGCACAAGAGTATTTGTATTATTACTATAATAATACATTATCTATATATATATATATATATATATATATATATATATATATATATATATATATATATATATATATATATATATATAGATAGATAGATAGATAGATAGATAGATAGATAGATAGATAGATATAGATATAGATATAGATATAGATATAGATATAGATATAGTACAGTCAAGTGAATTTGGGGTTAATTTAAATCAATAAGAAAACATGCTAAAACAGCTACATTACCTTGATGTTGAGTAAAAACTTATTCTTGTTCACTGTGATGCGTATAACCTTAGTGTAGTGTAGCTTATGTATGTTTTTTGCGGACCACAAGAGCTTAACTCTGATTACCTTTTGTTATTTTTTTCTTGAATGTTATTTTTATTGGTTAAAAGATTTATTCTTTACTTTTATCATTTTTTCAAAATATCAATCCTTATAACAGTTGATTTTATTATAAAAAAAGTCTTTTTTTTTAAAGATATATATATAGATATATAGATATGTAGATATATAGGTAAATAGATAGATAGATAAAAAACTATAATTTTGATTTTACTTCTTAAAAAAAGTGGTCATTAGTTATTCTTTTATCATAAGTAATAATATGCAATTATGTACTTCATCCAGTAAAAAGATTACCAACATACTATGATTCGAATATATATGTACCTAATGGAATGCTAACATTAAAACAGAGAAAAAAAACAAGCTAGGACAATCTTACACACTCATAACCTTGTTTTTACTGCAAATGACTTTGATGCATATCTTTTAGTATTTTTTTAGCAATAGACTTTAATAGAAAGTATGAGCACAAGTGACTCAAAAAAATCTAAAAAATACAGATGTGATGAAGAGAATAGTAACGAAGCTCCTGTAATTAAAAAAAAGAAGAAGTCAAATTTTTCCAATGACGAGTGTTTAGTCAAGGAAAACAATGAAGAAACAGACAACAGAGTTGTTCTCAGCAAAGGTTGTAATCAAAGTGATGCAAAGGTTGAGACTTATGTTAAAAAAGAAAAAAGCTCTACAAAGTTTAATAAAAATAAAGAAAAGGGTTTCAAAAAACAGTCAGACAAGGTTTCTGAGAGCAGCAAATCAGAAAAAATTTCTGAGGGGTGTAAGTCAGATAAGAATTCTGAGGATTGCAAGTCAGAAAGAAAAGTTAAAAAGCAAAAAAAAAAAGAAGAAAAATTAGTTAATTCAAAAAAAACTGACAACAAAAAGTCTGAAGAAAATTCAAGTGAAAAAGATCAATCAAAACAAGAGGTAGGAGTTTATCTAAAATAATAGTGTTTATCTAAAATAACAGGAGTGTATTTTTGTCCTTCATTCTCCTAATCAAATCATTCATTCATTCTATCACCAGTGTCATTCAGTGTAAGTGTATTTCAATTTAACTTATTGACTTAACATGGAATCACAAATACATATGTATATATTAAAAAACATTATACAAAATTCAGACAAAGCTATAAGATAAATGTAATATCAAAACTAGGATTAGTCAAAAATTAGACTGATGTAATTAAAATAGATGAATTGCATATGCCTATAGGGTTGAAGCAACTGTAATTAAATCTGGTAGGATAATTTGGTAAGAAATTCATGTAACTAAAAATCTAAAATCCTATTTTTTATATTATAAAAAAAAAACTGGATTTTTCCACCCTTCGAAATGTGACCAAGAAAGAGAGCGAAATAAATTACACCAATATTTCTGGTTTTGAAAATTTTAGATTAAAAAGTAACTTTTGAAAATTTGAGAGTTTGAAAGGCTATGGAGTCCAGTCCCCTCAAGGCCAAAGTCAAGGTCATTGTTTTTATTATATTACTTTTATCTTATCTGGTGTGAAGAAATAAATGAACTTATTCTGTTAAAAAAATAACGGAAAGAATTTCAACTAATTCTCTCAAATTGTTTACAAGATATTAAGTTTTGAATTTTAACCAGGCTACTCTAGAAAAACCTGGTTTCCCTTTTTTGAAGGTGCTTAGTAAACATGTAGTTATTATTCTAAATTAGTATTTAAATTTTTACAAGAATATGTGTAAATACAGAAAAATGACATATCTGTTTTAAATTTATAATCTTTATGTAAAGTTTGGTAAATACAGCTGTAATAAGCACACATAATCTTTTAATTGTAAAATGATCTAAGTATGATATTACTACACAGTACTATCTCTGTTCCTGGATATCAGCACCAGCATATGCTCTCATGTTCGTATTATTACAAACAATAATATTCAGATAAATGCTTCACAAAGGTGCATTTGTCAGAAGTTTGATCAATTTTGATTAAGCTCTTATTAATCCAAGCTTTTCTCAAATAAGATGCTCTCTAACTTAAACATTTTTGTGCAATTTTTCTTATCAAGGATTCAAAGTGTTTAAAGTGAAACAATTTAAATCGTAGGCTTTTTTACTGTGGTTTTTAGGTTGAAAAAAAAAATGTTATCTCATGTTAAAATTACATATTTTTAAAAAAATGAACTTTTCTGTGAACAGCTCACTTGTTCTCTATAGGTTCTCAGTTGACACGTGTATGAACAGTTACTGGTATTCGTATAAATTTTTTCTGTAATGAGTTCTATTTTTTAACTTATGTGTTTTTTTTCTTTTTTAAAGTTGGATTTTTTTCATTGTTAGATTAAACCTTATGCCGGCCAATGGAGTGAGGTCAACTTAGGAAGTGGTGACCGAAAAGATAAGTTCCTTCGACTCCTTGGCGGATATAAATCATCAAACATAGCTAGCAAAGAAAAGAAAAAATTTTCTTCGTTTGCTTTTAGTAAAAAAAAAGAAGAAAATCTAAATGATAATTTAGAAAAACAATATGAAACAGCTTGGACCATTACTCGGGAAAAGAGAGGTTTGGGGTTAGGTTTCGACTCATGTAATGCTGATGCAGACAAAAAACCATCTTTTTCATGGTCGTAACTTCAACTTAACGCTACAAAAGTTTAATGGAATGTTCTTCCATTGTTGTAGAAAAGAAAGAAAAAAAGGAATTAGAAAGAAGTCTAAACTTTTATTTTAAAATAAAAACACATTAGTTTTTATTCTTAATATTTTAAGAATAAAA